>NC_091127.1:54730390-54890390 GCF_040183065.1 Periplaneta americana
GTTGCCAACATGCCGGTGATGATAGATAATACATCAATATTATTTTCTTTGATGAAAGCTGAGTGGAATGGAGAAAAATTTTCTCCAGCACCGGGATGTGAACCCGGGTTATCAGCTCTATGTGCTGACGCTCTATCCACTAAGCCAGACCAGATTCCCATCCCGATGTCGGATCGAATCCTCTCAGTTTAAGTTCCACCTCTTGGATTCCCTCTAGTGGCCTACCCTCATGCACTGTGTCTTAGATGTATGACAGTGACATATGTCCACACATGTGCAGAGGTGCACTCATGAGTGACAAAGTGGCCGGGATCCGACGGAATAAGCGCATTCTTAAATCACAAAGTGATTTTTTTTCCACATATATATTAATATGATGTACCGAAGTACATATGATAGTTTCGTGCAGAAATTCTGCGTCATCATGTGAAAGATGAGTGAAACAGAGGATTCAATCCGACACCGGAATAGGAATCCGGTGTGGCTTAGTGGATAGAGCGTCAGCACATAGAGCTGAAAACCCGGGTTCACATCCCAGTGCCAGAGAGAATTTTTCTTCATTCCACTCATCTTTCATAAAATGATGACTCAGAATTTCTGCATGGAAATATCATATGTACTTTGGTACATCATAATAATATATTATTTTCTTTGCTTACTTTATACTTTATAAAGTATACTCGTATTAAAACAATAAAATTTTATTTTGTGAGGGGGGGGGGGAGGATAGAGGTTATTCCTGGCAGAGATGTTAATATGAATTTATGAAAGGGGGATAACTTTCCAACAGGGGGAGAAATCCCCTCTATCCTCCCCGTTTATTCGCACCCTGATTCAAAAGAATCATGAAATTTTATGCACACTGCACTTCCTCTAAGATTGGTGTTTATAACAATACTTTCTTGACGACAAAAACAATCTTAGTTTGTAGGTATAGACTGACATTCCCCACAGTTACACCAGTCTAAATTTTTAATTTTATCTTCCACAGGAGCATCACTTACACTTACGTCAGTTTTTATTTTCTGGGGTTCGAATTGATAAAGTTTTATTCCAGACATAACAGTGAACGCATGTACAGAGTGGGCACAAAGTTCCGTTACCCTCTCTGAATACCTCAAATATACACACTATTTACATATGTAATTCCGGTCATGATGCAGACATACTGTACATCCATTTTACACTAACTGTGTGTCCTAAGTGCCCATAGGGTCAGTGTATCCCCTCATCATTCTCATGTGTCGCCAGGTTCGGTGTGACATGACATTTGCCTCAGCATTGCTGGTGTAATCTGTTAGAAAGCGCATTGCCACAGATTGTGAGATCAGGGCTGCAATGTGGCCAGTAGAGAGGAGCTGGTGAGATGGTTGACCCGTTATGCCGTGAGTACCTCAATAAGGTGTTTCCACAACACTGGATTGACCGTGGATCTCCTCTCGACTGGCAACCTTGCAGCCCTGACCTCACAACCCAACCTGTGACAACGTGCTGTGGGGTTTCATCAAGAGCATTGTTGCACAGGAACGGTATACCATTGATGAATTGAAGGATGCCGTGCGACGCGCTTTCCAACAGATTACACCAGCAATGCTGAGGTGAATATCACACCGAACCTGGCGACGCATTATTTTGTGTGAGGAGAATGGTGACGAACATACTGACCCCTTGGATTCTTAGGACATACAGTTAGTGTAAACTGGATGTATGTCTGCTTTATGATCGGAACTACATAAACAGATGTATATTTGAGGTATTTATAGAGGAAATGGGGCTTTGTGCCCACTCTGTATTTGCTGTGTAAGCTGGGTCGAGCTGGGACTAGATGACGTCATGGAATCTAGCGACAATGTTTTCATTGTTGAATTAATCACTATCTAAAAATCGTATGACAATGCGATTTTCTGCATTGTAGTTCTCTCTGAAAAGACCATAACAATAAAATAAAACCAAACTTGCGATTTTTAATCGGAGAGGGCCTTTAAAACGTAGGCTAATAATTGTAAAAATTATCTTAACAGCAAATGGTGGCCCAAATTTTGTTTCTGATTCTGTACAAGGAAGGTTCCGAGTCTTGTGCGTCATGATGATGATGATGATAATAATAATAATAATAATAATAATAATAATAATAATAATAATAATAATAATAATGGCTTTTAAGGAACCCGGAGGTTCATTATCGCCCTCACATAAGCCCGCCATTGGTCCCTATCCTGAGCAAGATTAATCCAGTCTCTATCACCATATCCCACCTCCCTCAAATCCATTTTAATATTATCTTCCCATCTACGTCTCGGCCTCCCCAAAGGTCTTTTTCCCTCCGGTCTCCCAACTAACACTCTGTATGCATTTCTGGATTCGCCCATATGTGCTACTTGCCTTGCCCATCTCAAACGTCTGGATTTAATGTTCCTAATTATGTCAGATGAAGAATACAATGCGTGCAGTTCTGTGTTGTGTAACTTTCTCCATTCTCCTGTAACTTCATCCCTCTTAGCCCCAAATATTTTCCTAAGCACCTTATTCTCAAACACTCTTAACCTACAGTCCACATTTCACGAGAAGATCCGAGCAAGGAATGCGAGTTTTTCCCCCACTCTTATAACCTATCCCCAACATGGAACCAGCCGGCCATTGACTGAGTCTTGTTTGTCCCAGTCGGCCAATGACACCACTCCCATCCACCTCCTCCTTCAAGAACGCTGAGTTACTGGCTTATTATCTCCTCTTACCCCGCAAGAACCGTACTCCCCTCGCAGGGATCCTCTCGTGAAATTTGAACTGTATGTTCCTCTCTCAAAGTGAGAGTCCAAGCTTCACAACCATAAAGGACAACTGGTAACATAACTGTTTTATAAATTCTAACTTTCAGATTTTTTGACAGCAGACTAGATGACAAAAGCTTCTCAACCGAATAATAACAGGCATTACCCATATTTATTCTGTGTTTAATTTCCTCCCGAGTATCGTTTATATTTGTTACTGTTGCTCCCAGGTATTTGAATTTTTCCACCTCTTCAAAGGATAAATTTACAATTTTTATATTTCCATTTCGTACAATATTCTCGTCAGGAGACATAATCACATACTTCGTCGTTTCGGGATTTACTTCCAAACCAATAATAATAATAATAATAATAATAATAATAATAATAATAATAATAATAATAATAATAATAATAATTAATAATGATGATGATACAAATAATATATAAGATCACATGACAATGTAACAATCAAATAGTCGTATAGGCCTACATTAAAAGTAGTAAAGATTTTTTTTTCGGCGGACTAATATAGTAGTAGTTGAAGAGCCTCTTGATAGAGCTTGTTTCCTTTCCTGAAATGAGATCAGAAGTGAATTGGTACTTCCTAAAGATGTTAGTGGTTTCTTGAATGTGTGGGCAGAGGACAGGGGGTGGACATCCAAACAAGAGGACCCACCCACTCGCCGAAGTCATCAACTTCTTTCTTCACTCGCTTGAAGACTTGTGCCTGTAGTATACTTAGTCAAGGCTTGTTAACGCTGAGGTGTTCAGTCCGAATCAGATGTGTTCGTGGTCTGTAGCTGATGTGCTTCCACTTCGAAGGCCATCTAAATTTAAATTTAAACTCTCTTCTCTCACGAGTTTCTTTCTAGGCATTAACCGAGACAATAGTGTAAGTATTCACATAGCACTACGCAGCCGAACGACTAGCTTATTTACTTTTCCAAGCCAGAGATCCGCGTGCAAATCTCGGCGAGTTCGGGTAAAATTTGTGATACACAAAAACATAGGCCTATCTATGTGTCTATTTGTGTTTATATGCGTGCATATGTGTGTGCGTGTATGTAGTAGGGCTATTATTTTACGTCCACACCTGTGGAGTAACGGTCAGCGCGTCTGGCCGCGAAACCAGGTGGTCCGGGTTCGAATCCCGGTCGGGGCAAGTTACCTGGTTGAGGTTTCTTCCGGGGTTTTCCCTCAACCCAATACGAGCAAATGCTGGGTAACTTTCGGTGTTGGACCCCGGACTTATTTCACCGGCATTATCACCTCCATTTCATCCAGACGCTAAATAACCTAGGTGTTGATAAAGCGTCGTAAAATAACCCAATAAAATAAAAATAAAAAATAAATATTATTTTACTTTCGAATGTACTGTTGTTTAGTCAACTGTCCGAAGACAGGTCTGAACCTCACAAGTGATACCAACAAGCCACCACTTATGAGGCAACTAGGCCAGGAGATAATGGGGTAGGGTGGCCAGTTCCCTTCCCCCTCCATTGCATACATCATAGCTACATATTACACTAATCAGACTTCAGATGCATTCAAACAATTATTGTTCTTCCTCGGACACATATCGTCAAGTGAGATGTACTGCCATATATCAGGCAGAACCTCAGAAGTAAAATAATAATACTTGCTTACAAATGGCTTTTAAGGAACCCGCAGGTTCATTGCCGCGCTCACATAAGCCCGCCATCGATCCCTATCCTGTGCAAGATTAATTCACTCTCTATCATCATATCCCACTTCCCTCAAATCCATTTTAATATTATCCTCCCATCTACATCTCGGCCTCCCCAAAGGTCTTTTTCCTTCCGGTTTCCCAACTAACACACTATATGCATTTCTGGATTCGCCCATACGTGCTACATGCCCTGCCCATCTCAAACGTCTGGATTTAATGTTCCTAATTATGTCAGGTAAAGAATACAATGCGTGCAGTTCTGCGTTGTGTAACTTTCTCCATTCTCCTGTGACTTCATCCGTCTTAGCCCCAAATATTTTCCTAAGAACCTTAATCTCAAACACCCTTAATCTCTGTTCCTCTCTCAAAGTGAGAGTCCAAGTTTCACAACCATAAAGAGCAACCGGTAATATAACTGTTGTATAAATTCTAACTTCCACATTTTTTGACAGCAGACTAGATGACAAAAGCTTCTCAACCGAATAATAACAGGCATTTCCCATATTTATTCTGCGTTTAATTCCCTCCCGAGTGTTTTATAATTGTTATTGTTGGTCCAAGGTGCTGTATTTGAATTTTTCCACCTCTTCGAAGGATAAATCTCCAATTTTTATGTTTCCATTTCATACAGTATTCTGGTCACGAGACATAATCATATACTTTGTAATAGGTGAGCGAAAAATAACAGAAAATACTTTTTCAATATATTTTAGTTCATCGAACAATCTAAAATATAATTTTCCTTTTTCTTCTTTCCATTAATTTATGAAATGACAATTTGGGATTTAGAAAGTGTACGGTAGCATTCTTGTAACGTCATTACCAGGAAACATCGACTAAAGCTGTTAAGCAAGACATAGTGTATACAAGCAGTAGTTTGACATAGAAGCAGATGTCTGCATTACGGAATGATTAATATATAACTGTTGGCATTCATTTAGTTGTGGAACTATTTGAAGGAAAAGTGGTTTCGCGAGCTCTCCTTTAGAACCCCTTGTTGACTACAAGCTCGGTGTAATAATTAGCCATAAGTGAGTGTTCAGGGTGCAGAGAACGGTGCAAAGAAAGATGTGGTTTTCAGACCCAAGTTGCCGCAGCTTCAAACAGTATGCAAACGTGAAAGTCGGTTAGTCTTTGTTAGCTAATGAAACTGGCGCACAATTTACATCGGCAGTAACGGCAAAGTAGTACAAGTAAAGTTTCCGGGCGTTATGTAGCAGTATTAGATGGATGCGAGGCCACGTATTCTCACCCACGGCGTTGAGAGATGATTAATTAAAACAAGTTACCATTAATGAACAAACTGACAGCAGAATGTGGCCACCAGAGACAGTTCGTACTGCGCTATGTCGCAAAGTTCGTTTGTTTTTACTTGGCAAATGTCAAATCAATTTTGTAATGTCTAGTAAAAGTAAACAGCTGTTTTGTGAGGAACGATTGAAATCGATAACAAAATCTATGCCATGAAGAATACACATAATTTTATTTATTATTATTATTATTATTATTATTATTATTATTATTATTATTATTATTAAATATCGCCACCGGGATGGCTCAGTCGGTTAAGGCGCTTGCCTGCTGGTCTGAAGTTGCGCTCGGGCGCGGGTTCGAGTCCCGCTTGGGCTGATTGCCTGGTTGGTTTTTTTCCGAGGTTATCCCCAAGTGTAAGGTGAATGCCAGGTAATCTATAGTGAATCCTCGGTCTCATCTCGCCAAATACCATCTCGCTATCGCCAATCTCATCGACGCTAAATAAGCTCGTAGTTGATACAGCGTCGTTAAATAACCAACTAAAAAAACTATTAAATATCCATATTTATTGAACCCTACTTTACCATGATGTATATTAGGGTTATAAGTTAATTAAATACATTTTAGATAAAAAAAATGCATAAAGCTTACTTAGGAATACATATTACTTGTAATAGATATGTTACAATGTATTTATTACGCACAGAAATATATATATATATAATATATATATATGACATAAAAAGCAAACGTATTACATAAAACTGCATGCATATAACACAAAAGACAGACATATTACATATTAGTACATTATGCAACGAGCCTATAATGATAGTAGGGCTAATTAAGAAACGAGTATGGATGTTTATAAAACGAGCGCAAGCGAGTTTCATAATTTTCATACGAGCTTCTTAATTACCATTATAGGCGAGTTTCATACGACATTTTATGCTCGACCATATTTCTAACTTGAAATTATTCAGATGTATACATTTTAATTGTATCTGACAAGATCGGAATTGACCTTGTTCTAGGTCGTGAATTGTGAGATGTGCGCAGACGCGAAAGTATTTATTTTTTTCGAGGAACAATAATGTCATTGACCTTGATGTAATCCCGTTAAACTTGATATAACCTTGATTATTGAATTCGACATTGAAGAACGAGATGACAAATTGAATTTATTTGAATATTATTTACAATTAACTCTAATTATTATAGTAACAGAACATAACCTTCTGCGACAGTATTGGATTTCCAGCCTCCGTGACTTTTCGCTAATTCTCTTTCGATTGCATATCCGAGAATAATCGATACTTGCGGTTTTATAACGGTACAATCATTGGTTGAACACCTGTAAGCTGAGTTGTCATTGGCTGAACACCTGTACTTTAATGAGTAGGTGTACTTTAATGACATGCATTAAAGGACTGCTACCAGGTGTATAATTACTACATTTGGGCATGGTCGAGCATAAAAATATGTACATAGTTAATAAAAAACAGATATTACGCAGAAATTATACACATGATACACAAAAACAGACATGTCGATATTGCATAAAAACAGACACATTATATAGGCCTACTGTAGAAATTGGACACATATGATACACAAATCATACATACTACATGGAAACTACATACATATTAATCACAAAACTGACATATTACATAGAAATTTCATACATAATATATAAAAGAAATACATATTAGATACAAGTACATAGTAGATATTACATTACAAATACATATTAAATATAGATACGGACAAATTACACAGAAATGCCTTCTATTGCATAAAATATATATGTATAGACATTATTATATTTAAGTACATGTTATTAGATTACATTACGTTCGCGTAAGGAGGTTTGGCGACACTGCAGTAAAGTTTAGGATGGGGTGTAGAGTGGGGATGGTTCATGAGTCAGCAGTTCAGTTACCTGAACACAAGTTGTATCTTTCCAATGGAGCGAGCAAATCATCTGAAAATGCCGAAGTTTACAGACGAAGATTATTCAGGTAGAATTCTAATTTATGGTGAAACTAAATACAATTCGCTTAAAGCGTACCTGCTGCTTGATGTTTCGGTAAGTTGTAAACACATGTAATAGAAAGTTAATGTTAAATTAAATGCAAAATTCTTGGCTTTTCTATAGCAGGCGACACTGAAACTTCCAACTTGCATTTTCGAAAGTTCTACCGTGCGAGAATCTGTGAAAGGTTAAGTTAGTTTAGGATTGTCGTATGCCTTGCATGTATACGAATCTGTGACAGGTTAGATTAGTTTAGGCTTTTGAAGTGTGCATTACCCGTTCATTTTGAAGTGTTCTATCTCTTTTTCCTCTGATTGAGGTTCTGGTTGTTATGTACAGTACATCCATTAGTATTATCAGGCAGTATATCTCACTTGTCTCAGAGGAAGAACAACTGTTCGTATGCATCTGAAATCTTGACTAGTGTAACGTATAGCTTAGTCGGCGATGTATGCAATGTAGGAGGAAAGAAACTGGCCACCTTACCCCATTATCACCTGGCCTAGTTGCCTCATAAATGGTGAGGTTCAGCCCCAGACCTGTCTTCGGACAGTTGACTATACATGCTATCTCTTTATTTCACGTATTAAATAATCACTTTTAAGTTACCTACACCGATCAATTCTTTCCAATGTTTAGGTATTTTATAGGCTAAGTCAAATGACGTAATATATGAATTATTCACATTTCAAAGTACCTTTCCTCAAAAAATGAAACCATTTTTCAAAATTTTCGTTAAAAATAATTCAGTGTCGTGTGCTTTAGAAAACCAAAATCCTTGAATGTGGGGTTAATTTTCTAAATTTTTTGGCATAATCTGATGTGGACCAATCTTCGATATCTCCCCCACACCAATACAGGACTGACGTCTGTTTACGTTTCGTTAAGGGTTAGATGGATTAAATGAGGGGATACCTAAGTGACATGAGGCGAGGTATGTGACAAGGTTAGTGGGTGGGTTAGTTGAGGGGATATTTACGTGTCGTGAGATCGAGGAATGTGAAAAATGATTTAAGTACGTTTTCTCTCCCGTGTATAGCGTAGGGAGATATCAAAGTTTCACCTCTAACGTGTAATGACCTGGCCATTTGTATTCCTCGCTGGTTAATATGTCTTTATAACTAACAGTAGTTACATTTCGTTTCCTTACACCATAAGAAAGCCAATATCCGAGCATTCATGCAAGTAAGTTACCTCGATTGTCGTGAGAGAGATCATTTCTCTAGGAACTGTGTGACCCATCTGTTCGCAGTTTATTTTACAGAAGAGTTATAAGTAAGCAAATTAGGACGAGCATCCATTGAAAGTGTTATGATTGACACTATCCATATAGGTACCTTAATGATTGGCTGCGTGAGACGTATACTATTAGAATGGTCTTTAGCGGAAGTCATAGAAGTAAAGAAATAATGTTGCCAACATTTGAAAAGTTGTAGTACTGTTAATGAAAGGAAATCTCGTCTCCTGCCATTTAACTATCCCAGCTAACCCAACCAAACCTTGTCACAATCCTCGCCTCCTGCCTTTTTGGTCCTGGAAAAATATTTGTCTTTATTTACATGAATCTTCATTATACTATAGGCTACTTTCGGTCCAGGGAAAATACTCGTCTTTATTTACTGTAGACTTTGTGGAAGGAAACGGGTATGGTGAATATTACCAGTGTTAGCCCACAGTCTAATATACAGTCACGAAGCTTGAGGTGATTTTTTTGCATTTCTCGCGATACAGTGCTCCAAGCGGTTAGCAACTGAGAGTATTAGGAACAATAGACTGTGCCGGTACTATTTCACATTGTCTGTGATGAGGCGATAGTAGCGATCCTAATGGCTAGTAACTAAAGTTCAACTGTCATTGGTTGCATATTCCTTACGTATTGGGCTTCGTGACTGTACTAGACTGAGGTTAGCCTTTCATTGGATACGCTAACAGATTATTTTTTCGTGCGTCGCAGCTTTCATGGTCGTATGATGTAAGAAAACGAAGAATAACGCAAATGGTTGGTACTGAAAGTAATATTTTTTGCATGAATGTGTATACGCGATTTTACTTCGTATTGTTTTGTTTTTACCCTCCAAATGAAACGTAAATTATAATTCTTTAGATCGAATGTATTAATTTTATTAATTATTGACCGTTGAAAAAAATTACCGAATATTACATTTGTTTCAGTGTAATCTATCAACTTCTTACATCTGCACACTCAAGATAGGTACATTACTTTCATCCTGTATGCTGTATAATACGATACGTATTTCATAACGCATATAAACTAATGACAAGGCATACTTACACGAATAAATTATTAATCACTATCGATAGTCATATATATTTGAGACTCCTGTGGTGGCTGAGTGGTCATCACGCAGGACGTCTGGGTTCGAGTTCCGGTTTCAATTTAAAAGTCCTTAGTGACATTTTTGGCAGACAAGGTCGCAGTTGGGGTTTTTCTCGGGGTCTTCCGTTTCCCTATATTAGGCATCTACATCATTCTCTTCAACATTTCTCAATTTTTTTCATCGTTCCTTAGCATTCCTCGAACGTCGGCTGGCGACGCACGGAGGGGCTGGCCTAGAGACGAGTAGGGTTGACTGCTTGAAACTTGGGTACACAGTGACAGTGACTACACATGTAGTCAGCCGTTGTAGGTTTGGAAATGCGCCTACCTTGAGAATTAGCAAAAGGCCACAGTGCTGGGTCATAGTGCCCCCTCCAGAAATTCCATTCCATTTCATTCCAGGTATCTTTGGACGTCAATAGACAGACGAACCATAGATTGTTCCGCTCATTTCATGTTGTGTTCTGTATTTGTTGCATTACAATTATTATTATTCTTTGTTAGTGTGCCATAGACGTTATAATGGATCACGTAACGGAGACACGACACGGAAATTAACTCATTATAATAGAACATGAGTCCATTTCAGGAATGCAAGTTTTTAAAAAGTGAAGAGTGTTTCTTTCCTTGTGTCCATCGTACGTGCAAGGTGACGTTCAACACGAATCCAGTGTAGACCAGGGTAATTTTTTCACTCGTTCCCTGAGCTTCAGCAATTTATTTTGTGGAAAGACCTTCACTTTTCCATTTTACGATAAGAGCTTCCTTTTTGATGTGTTCTCGCAATGCCACATTTGCCACACAATCGCGTCCCGCTAACAGAACATAAGGTATCACGGAACGTTGTGATGACGCGCCTAAAACGAACAGCAGAAGATGAACCTCACGTCAGACCCAACAAATTGATTAGAAAGGAGCTTCAATCCACTATTTCAACCATGAAAGAAAATCTTTGCAATGAAGATATGAGTAGGCTGCGAAAAGAAACGTATAATATTCATCATAAACAGTTCTTCCAAAAAGTTGGAGCGAGTGCATTGAGCAGTTAAGAATTCATGAACTTAAATGTGATAATATTTTATCACTTCGGAATATGTATGGTAAGACTTTCCTGTGTTACATTTCAACGTACCTCATTTACATGTTTCGACCTACTTATGGGTCATCTTCAGAACTGGTCGTTGTTGGTCTTGGCGCCACTTGTTCTGTTTCCTGTGAGGGTGTGTTCCTGTGGTATAGTGTAGAATCAAAGAGTTTGTGTGTTTTGAAGTTGTGTGTTGAGAATTTCGTTGGGGTGTGTTTTTGTGTGTCTTTATATTTCATACTAGCCGTACCCGTGCGCTCCGCTGCACCCGTTAGAAATAAATATAAAGTCATTACATAATTAAAATAGGACATTTGACCCAGGGAACATTCGTGTTTGATAGAAGGATAAATCGTTTAATATGTTACTTAATTTAAATTGCATCCAAATAATTAAAATGCGATCATTTTGGTCCAGAGACACTCATTTGGTGCAATGACAATTCCTTTAACATGTTTCTTAATTTTTATTACATGCAACCATAGTTTAATGAAGATTGACATCATTTAGATTTAATGTGTATATTTTATTTTACTTGTTATAGGTTTCCATTGAATTATGGTAATAACTTAATTTTAACCCTTGTTTTCTACGTATTCAGTAAATGGCGCTTGGCCCACTATGGTTCTGAACCCTTCAAATAACTTAAATTATATTATATTATATTATATTATATTATATTATATTATATTATATTATATTATATTATATTATTATTGTATATCAGAAGTTACTGTAATAACATTATAGCATTATGTCCATCTAGAGAAACTACACTTTCCAATGGTGAAATAATAATTAATTATACAAATCGGTTAATTTAGCTTCCGATATTAGATACTTCATACAAACACAAAAACATTCTCTGTAGGCTATCTTTCATAGCTTTCGATTGTTGCTGTCCAAGGCCCCTTATAGACGAAGTCATTTTTTAATTCATTACACGGCCTTAGATGGCAGTTATTTTAATTTTAAAACTCATTTATCTCATTAAATATCAGTCCTATCAAAATTTTTCAAGGAATAAAACTTATCGCAAATTATTTTTAAAGAAACCTTTGTTATGTAATATTTTTCACAAAAATCAATAATAATCGAGATATTTCGATTTATTTAATTCAGGCCCCCTTATACCCCCCCTTTTAAATAATGTATTTTGAATGCCATATAGCCTAAAATCTAAGTTACAACGAACTTAATTTATATTCCCATTTTCACCGAAATCCGTTCAGCCATTATCGCGTGAAAAGGTAACAAACATACAGATAGACAGACAGACAGACATACAAAAAAAATAAAAAAAAAAAGCGATTTTCGGTTTCAGGGTGGTTAATTATATATGTTAGGACCAATTATTTTTGGAAAATCGAAAATTACCAGAAAAATGTTGGCTACAGATTTATTATTAGTATAGATTGTATATCTTTGAAAAATATTGCAGTGCAAGAGGACAAATGCCTTTATTGTCAAATGCCTGGCATTAGAGAACAACAACAACATATTTCATATTGTTCTAGTGTGTTTAGTTTCCGGCTTTTTGGTTGGATGTGTAGTATTTCCATGTCTGTGTTGATGTCTCTGTGGGTATGGTTAGCATTTGTGATGTTTTCTGCATATGTGGAGGTGTTTTGTAATTTTGTTATGGCTGTGATGTGTTCTTTGTAACGTGTTTGAAACGATCTGCCTGTCTGTCCTATGTAGAAGTTGTTGCAGGTGTTACATTTGAGTTTGTATATGCCTGTGTGGTTGTATTTGTTTGTTTGTGTTGTTTGTGTGTTGAGATGTTTTTGTAGAGTATTATTTGTTCTGTATGCGATGTTGTAACAGCCGTAACAAAATTAACCTCCACATATGCAGAACACATCACAAATACTAACCACACCCCCAGAGACATCAACACAGACATGGAAGTACTACACATCCAACCAAAAAGCCAGAAACTAAACACACTAGAACAATATGAAATATACAGACACACAAAAACACACCCCAACGAAATTCTCAACACACAACTCAACTTCAAAACACACACATTCTTTGATCCTACACTATACCACAGGAACACACCCTCACAGGAAACAGAACAAGTGGCGCCAAGACCAATAACGACCAGTTCTGAAGATGACCCATAAATAGGTCGAAACATGTAAACGAGGTACGTTGAAATTTAACACAGGAAAGTCTTACCATACATATTCCGAAGTGATACAGTGTTAAAAGTTGTGCAATCAAGATGCATATTTTATCAATTGAAGATTGTCGATGGAGCGCGTGTCATCAAGTCCGAAAATGGGTAATAGTCGGTATATGACGGCATTTTTTACTGTCTCGCTACGTTGTTGTTATGCAGACAGCAGTGTTTGAATTCTGTAAGAGGTGTAATAGGTTTTTATGGTTCTTTCCATCATCCTATTTTAGTTGTATTTCTGTATCTGTATCAATGTATATAGCATGTAAATAAGAATGTTACTTGCCCTTTAGGAGGCTTGGTGTACTTTTGAGCGGCTATTTAATGGCAAAACAGCCCCATAAGCTCGAACCTCTTATATAAATTACTATATAACCGTATAGCCTTGAATATAGTAATATGTTGACTTAAATTCCCATTGAATCAAAAGAGGGGCATTTCCTTGAAATACTGAAAGTTAAACATGGAACACCACGCATTCGCAGAACTGTAAAGCTGGCACTAAAAATAAGAATACAAAGGGTATCCAAATCAATTCTAAAAAATGATAACCACACTAATGATTTTTTATAATATGTAGGATCTGGGCCTCATATGAACTCGGTACAGAAGAATCAATGTTAAGTGTTCGCGTAGGCTTCCGCGGCTGGTGTACATAGTGTGTGGATAAGCTTCAGGGCTTCTACCGCGTTGTCTTGGTGTTGGTGGCTGACGTTTCGACCGCTGTGTTGTGGTCATCTTCAGAGAAGTTGTTGGATAAGGAAATAGTCTGAGATCTGGTACTTGCGGTGATAGATCGTAGGTTCTCCTACTGGCATCTGATTGGTCCTACGTTGTCCAATCCGGTTGAGGTCTGTATGAAGGGGAGTATTCATATTAAATACTGGCCCTCATAAGGTCCGAAAGAGTGACCTTGATATCGTGCCTGATGTCCGGATGAAGGGGGGCGCCGCGTACATGTGGAGACCTGGTTTCTCGTTCCTAAGTATAGGTCGTAGGTTCTCCTTCTGGTATCTGATTGGTCCTACGTTGTCCTTGTGCAACAACTGCTCTGAAGATAATCACAACACAGCGGTCGAAACGTCAGCCACCAACACCAAGACAACGCGCTAGAAGCCCTGAAGCTTATCCACACACCAAGAATTAATGTTATCGTTTAAAACAGATGACAAATTAATCCTGAAATATATCCGGATACTAAAATGTTATTGTAAAAATATTTAAACTCAAGCTACTAGTATAATGAAAATTAAGACAATATTGATATTTGAAAGGTTCAGAGCCATAGTGGGCCAAGCGCCATTTATTAAAAACGGAGAAAGCAAGAGTTAAAGTTAAGTGAATGATATAGTTTAATGAAGATTGACATATAATTTAGTTTTAATGTGTATACTTTATATTACTTGCTATATGTTCCCATTGAATTATTTTAACCCTTGTTTTCTACGGTTTTAGTAAATGGCGCTTGGCCCACTATGGTTCTGAACCCTTCATTTAATTTCGGAGTTAAAGTTCACGAAGCAAACTTCTTACAAAAATCGAATAAAAATACAAAAACAGGAAAATAGCAATCATTTTACTATCGCTAAATTTTTTAATTGTTTTATATTGCGACTTTCGAAGAGAAACATTCTGGCTCAATATTTTACGAATACCGTGGAGTGTAAATGAATACAATACAATACTCCTCACAGCCGTTATGTAGTTTCAGTAGCATATCCATCAGTATCGTCTTCTCTTCTGCTAACAACGCCATAACATCAGCAAGTCTTATGTACTATTGCTGCTATTATTATTATTATTATTATTATTATTATTATTATTATTATTATTACTATTATTATTATTAACTAAGGAAATTTTAAAATGGTGGATTGTAATTATTCGTTGATTGGTGTTGGTGTTTCTTGATGTTTATGATTTTATATGAGCAAACTCATTTATTCTACCAGTCGGGTCAATAACATTTTTTATTGGATTATATCCATATTCGTCCCGCGCCGTGGCGCCGTGGTCTAAAGCATCCTGCCTAGGACTCGCGTTAAGGAATGCGCGCTGGTTCGACTCCTCATGAGGGAAGAAATCTTCTCATGAAATTTCGGCCAGAGTATGGGACCGGTGCCCACCCAGCATCGTGATGCACTAGAGGAGCTACGATAGGTAGCGAAATCCGGTTGCGAATGCCAGCTATAACGGCTGGGGGGATCATCGTGCTAACCACACGATACCTCCATTCTGGTTGGATGATCGTCCACCTCTGCTTCGGCATGTGGGCGTGAGGTCAGCAGCCGGCTGGTCGGTCTAGGCCCTTCACGGGCTGTAGTGCCACGGATTATTATATCCATATTAGCCAGTAAATTTTCGTATATTTTATTACTTTTAAGTTAACGAGATGTTAGAAAATTGAGAGTTGTTAATTTGACTAACGTTGATCAAACCGGCCGTAAGATTAAGTCTCGTCATGTACTGTTTTTACCAACTCCATCGCCAATCTTGAGATTGATGTTGAAGACTTTCTGCTAGAATAATATTATGGTTGGTTACATGGGATGCATTTGCTTCTACAATAAAACTGAGTTAAATAATTTCTGTGGAAACTGAAGTAAACTGATTTTCATATTCAGGGCCTGGATAAACTCTTTCTCTTCCGAGAAGCGTTGGAAAAGGGACAAGAGGATTAAATACCTCGCAGAGCATTGTGTCTTTATGCTTCGGGAATCAGTGGTCAGGTTGGTAATTTGCTGCCAGTAGCATTGAGTGCTACAGCTGCTATGAATTTTTCAAGGCAATCCATTAGCAGCGGCCTCCTCACTGAAAATGGCGGATCGTCGGTGCCTAGCAACGCTGAGAAAGTCTCCGAGAAAAGGCTTCTAAATATACATTTATAAATTTCCGTTACTCTGACTTCGTTAGGCTTATTATTATTTTTTCCAGCTCCGTGTACAATAGCTTATTTTGCAGATAGATGTGTTGTTCTTAATTTTGTAAATTTCAGTTACGCTGATTTTCTATTCGCAATCTTGTATTCATACTGAGAGCTGTAAGAATTCTTTGATCAGGTCATGACTGCCTTACGTGACACAGCTACTTATTTTATGAATCTCCAATTCCGTGTGGTTTCTTCGTAAGAAACAATTGGAGCGGTGATGTGCATACAGCACAAGTCCCCCATTCAAAACTATGACGAAATTTTTAATTTTATATTATGTGAAATATAAAGAGAAATTACTCTGATATTGTAAAAACCGATTTCGAAATTTTCACAGAAATGTACAGTAGTGGCAAAAAAAAAAAAAAACCCGGACCGACCCTTGTAGCTGATTTCAGAGCCTTGTTCACTCCAGAGCGTGATAGACTGGTAACTAAGAGCCGTATTCATAGACATTTTTAGCGCGGGCTTTCGGTGGGTGACCAGCGTTTTTCGTATTCGTAAACCAGTGTTAGCGATAGGATATGATTTGAATTCTGTACTAGTAACCAGTGGATAGCCGGGGCTAGCTTAGTACGCTCGTAGCGCGTGCTGCGAAATGTCTATGAATAGCACCCTATGACTTTCGTGGTTCGAATCACAGTCTACTATATACAGTCACGAAACTTGAGTTTTGAGGGTGCTAGAAACAATAGACTGTGACGGTACTATTTTGCATTGCCTGTAATGAGGCGATATTAGCGATCCTAGTGGTGAGCAACTATCTAATGTTTGCATATTTACTACGTATTGAGCTTCGCGACTGTATATACTAGACTGTGGTTCGAATCCTGTCTGGGCAGAACTTTTTTTGTTCCTTATTCAAATTTATTCCCAATACTTTTCGATTGCAGCGTTATTTTACCAGAACATGAATTTTACCAGCTTATTTTCTAATGGCTTTCGAAATGGGATACGTCAGCAGTCGAAACTACAATTTCAATAGCTTACTTGCTGTCTTGTGAATGCGGGCGTGGCATGCGCAGTGGCTCATTTCGGGGACTTTGATTATTCCGTCGGTCCGATTTTTTTTTTTTTGCCACTACTGTACAAGGCCATACAAAATTCATTTCAAAATTTAAAGCGTTATAAAAATTACAATATTTATTATTTATTTATTTATTTATTTTAATGTCCAGACACTTCATACATTATCATTCGTCTACGAACTTCTCAATATAAATCACCTATTGTATTATACGGAAAGGTTTGTAAAGCACATCACTTTGATATAGGCCTACTCGATTTATAAAATCCGGATGCACGTACCAAGAAGAACGTACTATAAGTAGAAAGCAATTTTTGAGTAGGGACGAATTTGAGTGATGTGAATGTAATGTTTTCGAAACAAAATTAAAATATATGGTAATTATTTACATAATTTGTGTGATGTTTCGAATAGAAATCCCTGCTTTATTTTCTGTCTTTTTTATCCGAGGTTACATAAATATTGTCGAATGTCCTGTCATCTGTTTGCATTACAATACAAAACGGAATACTAGTCTGTGTTTAAATGTATGACGTATTCGTGGTGTGGATTAATTCCCTCGAGCATCTGGCAAAAAAATCCGTTTCCAAAAAAAAAAAAAATAGTAGTAGTTGATACAAATGCCCAGGAGAGTAGTCAGATGAGATGGTTACACTGACTGTCGTTCTGGATGATGCTACGTAACAGTTTTTTGGGGGGAGGGAATGGAATCTGTGTTTCATTTTACAAGCTCGTTCGCAACAGTTATTTGTTATCTTCTCCCTGCTCATATCTCCACACATTCACCGCTCGTAATGGAAAGATTTTGGGGCCAGATATACCACGACCGAATCATTACGTTGATATTGCAATTCGATCTTATGTTGGCAGATTCAGACCCAGTTGAAAGCGATGAAATTTTGATAGTATTTATGTTACTCTCTTCGGAAGGGAAGTAAAGCCGTGGGTTACCTTTTCTATGTCAAAGAAGTAGCACGCGAATGATCTTTTTTTTTAGTAGGTTATTTTACGACGGTTTATCAACATCTTAGGTTATTTAGCGTCTGAATGAGATGAAGGTGATAATGCCGGTGAAATGAGTCCGGGGTCCAACATCGGAAGTTACCCAGCATTTGCTCATATTGGGTTGAGGGAAAACCCCGGAAAAAACCTCAACCAGGTAACTTGGCCCGACCGGGAATCGAACCCGGGCCATCTGGTTTCGCGGCTAGACGCGCTAGCCGTTACTCCACAGGTGTTGACTACTTCAGTTTTTGTTAGCGATGAATAATGAGAATATTTATTTTTATTTGAATGTATTGTAGTGGAGTAGTAATAGTCTATGGTTTTTCACTCATAACAAAGGTTTTATTCTGAGTGAATCAACTGGTAATATACAATATAGCAGTACATAAATATAAATAAAGACCAGAATTGACAAAACTTCCAAGCCCATTGATATAAATTGTTCAGGAGAGCACGAAAACTACATAGGCTTGCAATATCAGAGCATTGAAATAAATATTTTTTGCAATAATTTTTTTAATTGAGTAAACTTTATTGTACATACATAAATACATTATATTTGGGAATAACAGGAACAGAGAAAGGAAAACAAAAAATAAAATAAAATAACTTGACACTTGTTTATGGGTATTGCCCATTGGCAATCCCAAAAGTACCCTATAGCCTCATATCACTATGCCGTTTTCTTTTTAGTCTTCTATGTGCTGGATCTTGTGGTGGATTAGTGACAATTACTCGAAATAGCGGATTAATGTGGTTTAGGAAGGAGTTGTACAGTCTGATGTAGCTCTGTCTTAGGAATACAGGAATACAGAGATCATCGTGCAGGTTCTTGTTGCTGATATACCAAGGTGTACCAGACATCAGCCTCAAATAGCGATTTTGCATGACCTGTATTCTTCTTATTTGTGATGCAGAAGCAGATTCCTAAATTGAACATCCATATTGCCACACAGGGCGCACAATTTAAATATATATGTCTCTTGTAGTGTATAGGCAATGGAGATTTGTCTTGAATAATGTGTTTTAGCAGGTAGATTCTGTGCCTAATTCTTTTAACAATAGCTTATATGTGATTATTTGCAATACTTGATATGTAAGTTAGGCAACATATAGGCCATTTGGTAGTGAAAGTAAAATTTAAAATTCATTTCTTAGTTGCCATGGCAGCAATTCTTGAACAGGTCTGAAATACTTACAGTACGAGTTGGAAATGACGTAGCACCCAACAGAATAGTAACCTAATAACCAAACCTTGAATTAATGGATCTTTACCAAAATCTGCAAATGCATTGATTACTTATTGATCGTAATGTGAAATGCGCAGTTTGACATGTTGTTAATATTAAGAATCGATTCAATTTAAAGAGATAGTTGATCGTAAAATTGAATAATCGCAACATAAGCTTGCTGGAAAAATATATTTCTTAGATTTCTCAAGAAAATATGCCAATAACATAGTCTCATTGGTATGAATACTTATTAACGTTTTTATCTAAACACCACTTTCGAAACACATTGTAAGCTACTTCATATCTCTTCTTTGATTTTTCCGTTAAAAGTGATGCACATGCTAGATCCACAGCTTCTTTAGTACCAATCTTACTAATTTTTACATCATTTTAATTAAATTTCACTACTTGATAAAGGCTGGTTTACAATAAACTTTTTTTTTTTTTTGTGGACCAACCCTAACTATGAAACATTCAAACAAATTCCGATCACTGCCTGCTGGATCGCATCCTATAGCTGCGTAAACTGCCTGCTCAATCAAAGTTATTTTGACGCTAGGTGGCAGGCAGTGCCCACCATCCACGGACTCTGACTGCTATTAACATTATCAGTATATGCAAACTGCACCGCAGTCTTAGGCTTATTGTGCAACCTCCTTATGTTCGAATAATTGTTGAAATCATTTAGGATCTCTCCTCAAGCGCATGATTCACTGCATGGTGCCATGGTATCGATTCAGCCACAGCATCCAGTTCTGACTGGAGACCGTTCCTCTGCCCGCCTGTGATGTTATTCTGCAGCCTCCTCAAATCGATGACATCTGTTCGCAATCTATGTGCCTGAATCTACTGCATCCTCAACTAGAAGGCCATGCCGCCGTCCATTTCACGATTCACCAAGGCACCATCTATCCGAGGGAGCTACACTCCCCCAATCTGACCGCAGTCCTCTTATTGAAGCCCCTGCGGTTTCTCTGGATATGTGCAGCTCCCGCGGAAAGACGCCATCTGTAGGCGGATCCTGAAACCACGTCCGCCATGTCCTCTGGGTCAACCTGTAACTATTAAAGATGATTAATGAAATGATACTAATGAAGTCGAAATGAATTCGAGGCCCAACACCGAAAATTACTCAGCAATTCTGCTTCAAATGGTTGAGGTAAAACCTCAGAAGAAATCCGACCAGGTGACTTGTCCCGACCAGGATTTGAACCCGGACCCCGCTCGTTTCACGGTCAGGAAAGCTAATCTTTACTCCACAGCGGTGGACTTGTTGCTATGTTACTGTTCAATGAAAGATATTTTCACTTAGTTCCCTAAAGAAGCAATGTGGCTTACTGTACGTCCCGTCGTCAATAGCAACCAACACCATCACGGTAAACAAGCTAATGACAGCATATTTACGGCAGTGGGAGTGGAAACAAAACTTAACTATCTCAATAAACAACATACGTAATAGCATAACAACCACGTTCAATTCTTCTGTTTCTAAGTAAGCTTCGCTCTATTTTTTTCAAACTTTTCCTCTAACGCTCTAACCTGTTATAAAACACTTACCACACTTGTATAGCAATATGCTATTGTATGATTAAAATCACAGGCTTAGAGTCGGACTTGTGATATTACTTTTTTAGAGGATTAGGCTATGTAAATTTTGGACTTGGGATGTTTTTCAATTTAGGTCTTAAAATGTAATTTAACAATTCCAATAAATAGCAAAAAAAGTTCATACATTAGGGTTGCCAACTTTTTAAAAGAAAATACGGGAAACTAAGGAATCGACAAAATTTCACATAGAAGATTGACAAATTATTCGGTTCAGTTACTAAAAAAAAAAACTTTATTTACACTTTGGCAGCTAGGCTTAAATTAAGAGTATTTTGAAACAGATTTTATCTCGCGTAATAGTTGAATTAGACTGCAGTTTAAAGCTCTGATTCGATTAGATGTGTCGTGCTCCTGTTTCGAACGTCTGTTCAATTATTGTTCATGAAATAAAACATTCTCTTTGTATGAGCATTACTAGTTGGTATGCTTAGAACAAAACTCGCCAGTTTTTTTTTTTTTTTTTTTTTTTTTTCAAATTTATAACAATGAGATGGTTTCATTTTAAGCAGGTGAGCACTAAGACATTTCTGGCAAGTATTACCTTCTAGAAAGGCTGCATATTTTAATGCAGTTCTTGAACAACAAAATTTATCATATAAATCACCATTCACGGCAAAATCAAATGTTTAGAATACAAATTTTTATATTATGCAAAAATAAGGGAGAAAAATGCTCGAAGAGAAGAATAATACGGGAGTCGGGAGTCTGTTAAAAATTAGGGGCAAATACGGGAGATCCCGAGAAATATGTGTGCTGAATCCGATCCAGACAGGTGGACCATCCTACCTCAACCCTGACAGAGCCAGGTCTCATTCACAAATTAACCCCAAAGCCCGGAGCTCCAAGCTCTTCCTATACCAATATCGGAAATCCGTACTACCTCCAAAACTTCACAATAGTCTATTTTTAGCTATTGCCGATGATAGATGAAGTGAAGGGAAGGTGAAGGTTGTTGGTGGAATGATATAAAGAGAGAGAATTAACTCGAGAACAGATTTCTACATCTTCTTTTTTAAGCCACAAATTCCATCGCAGCCTGGCCGGGTAGCGAACCTGGGCCGCCTGGTTGAGAAGTAGAATTATCTGATATTCGCTTTGGTGTTGTAAATCTCGGAGAAACTCCAATCAGGAGCGAGGACGGAATCCACGTCCAAGCTGGCAATGTGATGGTGGTGGTGATAATGATGACTGATGATTATGGTGTTAGTGGCGGTAGTGAAGAAGAAGAAGAAGAAGAAGGTTATGATTATTATGATGATCATGACGACGGCGATGATGATGATGGTGATGATGAAAGACGGTATTACGTCCGAGTGAGTTTACCTACCCATTGGTTACTGATTATTATTATTATTGAACGGTCAAAGGATCTGTTTGATGTGTCTTTAGGGTACGAGAAAGCTTTTCCCGCCATAAAGTGGACTGCAGCATGCTACTGACCGCACAACACCTAGTGTCAAGAACATCGTGTGAGCGTGTGTGTTTCCACGTCAAAACACTTTCAAGAAACTTTCAGGAAACAAGCTCTGCTATACGAACAGCGATATCAAACGCTCCATTCTCAGTCATCTTTGTGTTTCCTCAGTTCATTAACTTGAGGTATTTAGGAACTGAACTATTCCTGTGTCTTTTAATACAAAATAGGTCACTTGTCAGGATGGATTTTAAATATTTTATCGATGTTTTCGAAACACTAAGCCACTGGAACAATTCCTGAAGTAAAATCATCCATAAATAATAATTAGAGGCACATCGTTAATTAGTAACAGATTGCTTCAAATACGTACGTACATACATACATACATACATACATACATACATACATACATACATACATACATACAGATCTGTTACGACAAGGTCCCGATGAGTGAAGTAAGGAACCAGCTTGCGGTCATATCCAAAGGAAAGTGGGAAAGTGAATGTTCAACTACTTCCAAAGATGCTCTAACCAAGGCGTTCTTCCCTAGTGTCCAAGATAGATTGAATTTGAAGATAGAAGTAACTCCAAACTTGACGACTCTGTTGACCAGACACGGAAGACTCAACGCATATTTTCATCGCTTTAAAATCAAGAATAGTGCGACATGTGTCTGTGGGGATGGGGATCAGACAGTGGATCGTATTGTTTATGACTGTACGAAATTAGGAAAGGAAAGAGAAACACTAATCCAGTCTATACATAAATGTGGTGGGAAGTGGCCTGTGGACAAGACAAAATTAGTGAAAGGCTATATAAAATATTTTATAAAGTTTGCAAATAGTATGGACTATGAACAACTACAATAGGCTGGCTAGTATGTAAAGATAAGTTATTTGGGAAGATAAAGAGGTTAAAAGTCAGAATTAAGTGATAAGGGCCGAAAATAGGTTAATTCTGTAAATATGCTAGAATATTAGAGGATATAATTTATTTGAAAATAGACTCATCAAAAAGATAGTAAATATATAAATAGTGTAAATATTTAAATGCTAGAATATGTAAATAGATTCTTGTGCTTCATAGGTTAGGAATAGGAAAATAAGTTAGACTTAAAAGTAACAATATTATCTTGAGAGTTACACACGTAGATGAACTACACTAATCCATACTTGACCTAGAATAGCAACATAACAATATATAATGTAAACCGATAATGTACTTGAAGGTAAACCTAGGCATGTAGTATTACTTCTCATTTGTAATGGAACATGCTGCTCAAAAAGGTACATACATACATACATACATACATACATACATACATACATACATACATACATACATACATACATACATACATACATACATACATACATACATACATACATACATACATACATACATACATACATACATACATACATACATACATACATACATACATACATACATACATACATACATACAAACATACATACACACATACACACATACATACGAGTGCCACTCGAATATTTGGTGAAAAATAAATGTTTTGTTTTCATTTGTCTCACCCCTTATTTTGTTCACTTCTACGCAAAACTAATTATCACTAAATTTCGTTGCCATATCTCAAAGTTTACAGGTAGCTCAAGGCCCTTGTATTTTTAAATATTATAGCTATTTTATTGTTTTTAAACTAAAAACGGCATCTCCAGCAAGTAAGGACAGTTCAAAGAAACATCGTGGCATTTGTTTGGTAGATTGAGCTAGTGAATCTATAATAGGAAGCAAGTTACCCTCAAGTTTTAAGTTTTTTTTATTCCTCCATGAAAAGCGAACTATTCAAGATAGTGTTGCGGAGACAGCACGAGAAGTTTAAACTTTCTGGGAGAAAGCACGAACCCCAACCAGAAAAGAGTATTACGTGATAAATAAAATTCAAGACTTGCATTCTCAGTAGACACGCTTATAAAATAATCTCCTTAGGGCAGGAAGAGGTGTTACGCAACTTTTGGTGCAATGAAGCTTCCAAGTCGGAATGAGATATCACAAGAAAATATGGTACTCCAAGTAATACAGGATTAGAATTTGACTGAAACAGTTTGGTTCATGTCATTTGACACCACAGCGAGCAATACAGGTTTGAAAAGTGAAGTCTGTATTTTGCTGGAGCAGAAACTAAAAATAAACCTTGTGAGTTTGTTTTGGCGACATCATATTGCAATATATTTTAACTTATTGTTGCACGTGTTTTCGATACATTGATGGGAGCTAAAAGTGATCTAAACCTCTAAACTGGTGTCGTACAACATTCCAACTTGAGAGGGGATATAAAGATACTACGAACTTCGCCCTACTCCTTAGGCATCCAACAGTGCGTGGAAGTGAAGCATGTAAACTAAGTAACTGAGTCTGTTGAAAAACCGGTCAGAGGCCTTATGTTCGGTTCAAGTTTGCGAAGTCTCTGTAGAACCGAAGCTCCCTTTGCGTTTGTTCAGTCTTTCCCCTTCCTTACATGTGTGCGGTGTCTTTCTCCTTAGCTTCTCCTCTCCCTGTGCCTTTATGTTTTAGGTGCATAAGAATGTCAGACACATATCTTGCGAAGTTACGCTTCGTTATTATTAAAATTACTAGGCCTAAACATTCACAAAAATACAGTATACATATAAATAAATGAAACATAATCTATGCTAATCATAAAACTGTAACCTAAGTTTATCTGGTAATTTTCGCTTTTACAAAAATAATCAATAACAAATAATACAACAATAATTGTCTTATTTCATATGACAAACTAATCGCAAGATCTGTGCTAAAATCCATGCTCTTTTTTAACTTTTTTCCTATTTGGTGTAAAATATTAGTTTTTTGTATGTAGAGAGTTCATAGCTGTAGCAACTCAACCAAATATAAATATTTTGAAAAAAAATATTTGGGGGCCCAAATTTGAAAGAAAATGTATCCAATGCAGAATTATACTAAAACCGATATATCTAAACCGTCTTTAAAGATAGATTCAAACAGTTTTTTGCAACGTATTTGAAAAAGCATGTTCTACAAACTGTCTGTAACAGAATTTTGATATTAGTTCCTACGTTTGTAAAATAAACAATTGAAATTTAATTACACGTTTCTGATTTCCTTTCTTGCAAACAAACAGACGTATTTTTAAAATGAAATCAATTAACAAAATTCTGTTACAGAGAAAAGTTTCCTAATAGTCTAAAGAATGTGTGTTCTAAATTTCATGCATGTCTCTTTAATAGTTCAGAAATTATATCCATTTTTGTCTGGCAATGTAGCAAAAAAAAAAAAAAAAGAAGTTACTGGAAACCGATAAAAGGGGGCATGTGATTTAAAAATCCATAGCGCAGGAAGTTTAAAAGTGGCGTCTAAACATCCGATAAGGGCACAAATATCCACAAAATGTTATGCAATGCATTCCACACATACCAAAGAGTATATTAAAAAAATTTTTTTTTTTTTGAAAATTTAATTTACCAGAAACAACAATAAAAGTGGGCGAGTGATTTAAAAATCCATAACGCAGGAAGTTTAAAAATGGCATCTCAACATCCGATAAGGGCACAAATACCCATAAAATGTTATGCTATGCATTCCACACATATCACAGTGTTTTAAAGAATTTTTTTTTTAAAATTTACTCATTTTTTCACCAAAAAATACCATCCTCTCCCCTTAAGCGGTTAAAACATGAGGGGTGAGAGTGAAGGACAAAGAATTTTTTTATAACAAGTTGAAACACACGACAGAGCGAACATCGGCGAATATCGAACTTCACCATACTCAACAAACTTGAACAGAACATAGCGCCTGCAATACACAACGCTAGTTTAAGGGGTTAGGTACAGCTTACAGCAGTAAAATTTTCGAAATATTCAACATTTTTTCCCTCCATTACTGTATCCTGTACAGTAATGAAAATTAGTATGCGTAAAACACTGTCTTTCTGCTATATGAAAAAAAAAACATATTTTTACGATTTAAAAAATTTATTTACATTTTTTTTAATTCAGTTCACTGTGCAGTGATGAAGCGTTTCCCACATAACTCAAAAACTATCTAACATTCCGTGATTAAATTTTTTGTGTGTATTTATGCATGTCATATCTACAATTTGATGCAAGATCACTTCTCTACCTTTGAGAGATTGTCTGATAAAAAATAAATTAATTTAAAAAATGGTCAAATAAAAGTATTTTCTTCTAACACAAAATAAAAAAGAATATTATTTGTTAAGGAATGTAGTTGAAAGAGTGTGATATTGTAAACATGAGTTTAAGCAATAAAATAAAGAAAGTTAATATGAAAAAGTTAACAAGTTTATGAGTTATGAGGGGAATGCTTCATCACTGCACAGCGAACTGCCACCATTTTGAATTTTGAAAAAAAAAATATATATATAAATAATTTTTTTAAATCGTAAAAATATTTTTTTTTTTTCGTATAGCAGGAGGACAGTGTTTTACACATACCAATTTTCATTATTGTACAAGATACAGTAATGAAGGAAAAAAAATGCTGAATATTTCCAAAAAATTTACTGCTGTAAGCTGTACCTAACCCCTTAAAGCATGAAGGGATGAGAGGGGAGGACAGCAAATCTTTTCATAATATTGGAAAACAAACATGATAGGCCTCGTTCTGCAAATATCGAACTTGGCCATACTCGACAAAATGAACCGAACATAGTGTCTGTCATGCACGACGATAATGTGTAGTAGGAAAATTAAATAATTTATTTGATTTAACAGGTTGAGTAGTATGTAATATTTATGTATAATATTATGAAAATGAAAGCGTGTGTAAAAAATAATAGACTAGGGGAAAAATATACTAAAGCTGTTTTATCAACAATAATCTCACTAGAGGTTTTGATTTATCTAGAGAAAATCAAAACTCGAGTGGGATTTAATTGACTATTACACGATTAGAAGAAAGTATATAAAGAATAGAAGTAACGAAAATACAACTGTCTTCAAATGTATTATTGTATCATCTCAACATTACAAATATTACGCTAGATGCATGTTAGATGGCAGTAGTGTGTTATGATTAGCTGTTTTCTTGTTATCAGTTGTGCCAACTATGGAATCTTCATTGAACTCTGTAGATGGTTACTAGTCAAGAAGGCTTTGTTGATTCAATTTCATTTTTATTAAAACAGTTGCATTCCACTTCAATTATCCGGATCCCAATAATCAACGTCACTTGACAGATGATTTTCAATAAATCTTAGTATTAAACAATCTGTGATACGTGACTATCCATAATATCATATAGCAGAAGCTATAACATAACCTAAATAATATAAACAAGTGTTAGAAAAGATTAGAGATGACGAAATAAACAAGAAAGTTTTAATTAACGATTATGACATAAAAATAAACATGAGTCATTTTAAAAGGAACAATTATTGAAAGTACAATTTTCAAATTTGAATGTTTTAGTGGTTGGTGGTTCAGTTGATGTTATATTGGACGTGTGCGTAAAAGAAGTGAACTCCTTGATATACATGGTGTATTACTCAACTTATTCAGGATTTCCGAATGGTGCTCTTCATATATGACCAGTGATCTTTATTAATTCTTGTTCTTGAATGCCAATGCGAGTCGTATTTGAAAGTGCTGTGCATCGACTGGAGTGGTTTGTAATTCTCTGTTTTTTGACGTCCAGATCAGTGCAGTTTGAAATGTTGGCAAACAAAGAAACAAATGCTAGGGTAGTGATAAAAATAAACAAATGCTAGGGACGCGATAAAATTATGAGATAAGCAGCCATGATTGGTTGGAAGACGTCCTTTCGTACCGTTTTATTGGTCAAAAGTAGTCTGACGTAGTAAAAGTGTAATAGTCTATGCAGTATCTGTCTCAAATAGCGAAACTGAATTCCTTTTGCTGGAAAGCCGTCAGATGACTGAGTTACTGTGAAGACAGGTTTTGAAAACAGCAAAGAATCGAATACCTACACTCCAGGTCGTTGTCAGCTATTCAATTGGTGCGAAGCTTCGGAATAGCGTAGGAATGCCTACAAAAAAGTGGGGGAGGAGCGAGGAAGGAGGATAACTTGGCTGGAATACGACACCTCTTGAACGATAAATACAGCCTGAAGGATAGTATGTGAAAAGGTATAAAAGTACGTCATAAAATTCCGTTTCGTGAAATGGTTTTTCTTTCTCTGTCTCTAGAGCCAGAGGAATACTTTGTGAAACATGTTGCGTTTCCGTGCGTATGGGAAGTATCTATCACAAGTTAGTTGGGAACCACAAACACAGATTTGCATTAATAACAGAGCAAAGCGTGTTTTGATAGATGTCTTGGTAATTCTTCTACTCGTCAACGTTCACATTTCATTTCCGACAATGAACTTAACGCAATCTGAAATCTTCACTCTCGCTTTCTCTCTTCCCCTCCGTCTCGCTCTGGCCGTAGTTTACGCAGTCAAGGCTTGTTAGTTATAGAACTGTCAAAATGCTTGCTTTAGAATCCCTGCTGGGCTTTTCCATTGGTCTGGTCTGCTTGCCTCCCGTTAAATACTAACATAACATATACAAGGGGTGTACAACGTTTATATTTCTGTTTCTAGTCAGCATGCACATCGAACTTAGGACGAATCACAGAAATATCGCTCGTTATTCGATTAGTAACAAGCCCAGTGCTTTTCTTCTGGAGGAAAAGATGGTGGAACTCTGTGTAGAATATACGTGTCCGCACTCGTAAGCCAGCGGTCTACCAACTGAGCTACCAAGGTAGCTAGTATGAAATAATAATAATAATAATAATAATAATAATAATAATAATAATAATAATAATAACCATAATTATGTTAACGTGATTATACATCTTCATTACACAACTTTTAACACTGTATCACTTCGGAATATGTATGGTAAGACTTTCCTGTATTAAATTTCAACGTACCTCGTTTACATGTTTCGACCTATTTATGGGTCATCTTCAGAACTGGTCGTTGTTGGTCTTGGCGCCACTTGTTCTGTTTCCTGTGAGGGTGTGTTCCTGTGGTATAGTGTAGAGTCAAAGAGTGTGTGTGTGTTTTGAAGTTGAGTTGTGTGTTGAGAATTTCGTTGGGGTGTGTTTTTGTGTGTCTGTATATTTCGTATTGTTCTAGTGTGTTTAGTTTCTGGCCTTTTGGTTGGATGTGTAGTATTTCCATGTCTGTGTTGATGTCTCTGTGGGTGTGGTTAGGATTTGTGATGTGTTCTGCATATGTGGAGGTGTTTTGTAATTTTGTTATGGCTGTGATGTGTTCTTTGTAACGTGTTTGAAACGATTTGCCTGTGTGTCCTATGTAGAAGTTGTTGCAGGTGTTACATTTGAGTTTGTATATGCCTGTGTGGTTATATTTGTTTGTTTGAATGTTGAGATGTTTTTGTAGAGTGTTGTTTGTTCTGTATGCGATGTTGAAATTCTCAACACACAACTCAACTTCAAAACACACGCACTCTTTGACTCTACACTATACCACAGGAACACACCCTCACAGGAAACAGAACAAGTGGCGCCAAGACAACAACGACCAGTTCTGAAGATGACCCATAAATAGGTCGAAACATGTAAACGAGGTACGTTGAAATTTAACAGAGGAAAGTCTTACCATACATATTCCGATAATGTGTTGTTCAAGAATATGCTCATTTTTGACGATATGTACGTGAAAATCGCTGTTAAAACTCTGAATCCATTTTATAGCATAGATATCAGTTCATTGCAACGTAGTAACTTGGTTTGTGTTACGTGCAGGTCCAGTATTGCCCTGACCCACGGTCGACTCTAATCGAAGTTCGGAAGGCAACACTATGTCATCTGCTCTTGTCAGTCATACTTTGCCAACAGAACCAACGAGTTTTAATGTTAATATCAGAAGAAAACCGTTAAGAAGTTAATCATACGTCGTATAAGGAGCCAACATTACGGATTATAGATAGATATACAGTACGATTATTTAGTCCTGAGAGTTGCCGACAATGTGCGCCTGGGTCAGGCGAGTCCAGTAAGTTACGTCAAGGAGTGTTCAGGTTAGTCAGTCGCTTGCATTCAGAGCGATCGGATGTCTCGCATGCGGTATAGCGTTGTATATACAGTACAGTTAAACTGTACTGTACTTATTCCTTTACCGACCGCTCGCTCCTAGCTCTACTTCGGAACTCTCCCCACTACTCCTATTACTTCCCCTCTTTCGTGTCATTGAGCTGTCAGGACTAAATAATCGGTCTGTAGATTGGATCACTTTATGATTCGGGCAACTGCTATTTAATCAGTATTATGAAGTTACACAGAAATCAAATACAGCAAAATTGTGTTACAAGAAATAAAATGAAATTTCTATTTGTGATGCATCACATAACATATGTAATCAATTCTATAATACAATATAACATTAACTTAAATAGGTTTTTTTCTTTGGTATACATTTAGCACAGCCACTTTAATATTCGGACACAATATTCAAATTCAAATTCAAATTTATTGATAATTTACATTTGAAATGGTACATTTGAATAGATACCCGAAATGAGCATATGCTCGTTCTCGGGTACAGTCCAGTAGAGTATACATAAATTTTACAGACATCAATAATAATGTTGTTGATAGAAATAATAGTGACGGAGATAATACAAAGATAGTAATACAAATTAATTAAGAATAATAATATAATAATAATAATAATAATAATAATAATAATAATAATAATAATAATAATAATAATAAAACAAAAATATTAACAATAATAAAATAATAACTAAGACTGATAAAATAAAATGTAAACCCACTTAGCGAGAGTTAACACAACTTATATACGGTAAGCATATAATAACTAGAAAAAAATAACGAACTCGAAATCAACAAAAAAGTTCGTTGTATCGCAGACGATAGCAACCGCCGTATTGATAGGCTTATTGTGTTATGCATTATTAGTAGGAGGGGGGAGCCGAAGTTCTACTTCCTAACGTTCTCGTCGAATCTTCTATCATACAATCATAGGAAGTTAATGCTGAAAAACAAAAGTGTCTACCAGTCAAACTGTTCATTATTACCAGGATAAATACAAAAATAATACTGAGATAAATTAATCAAGTTTCAGTTATATATCTCCCCTTAGGTGCAAGAGGTATCATATCAAAATATTTTATGAATGGCGGGGAAAATATAAATTTCAAGAATTCTCTATTGACAGAGATAGTGATAAGTATAATCAAGTGTATCTGTGGCGATGCTAAGATATCTTTTATATGGAAACATACACTATTATTAATTAAGAAAATGATCTATTGAAATAAAATAAAATAAAGTAAAAGCTCATACTTGTGAAAAAGAAATAAGCCTTAGTATTTGGTGATATGTCCATTCTGTTTTATCACAGTTTCCAGTTTCTTCGGCATGGAGGTAACTAATTTTTCCTATATTCACGGTCAATTTTGTCCTATTCTTCTCCAAGTCTCCTCCTCAGTTCTTTCTTTGAAGTTATTGGAGTTTTCCTGACCCTGGCATCAAGTTCCTGCCACAAATTCTCAATAGAATTGAGATCAGGTGACTGGGGTGGAGTGCACATCACTTTCGGACAGTTATAAAGTAGCCAAGCCCTCACATTGTACGCCTTATGCTTCGGATCGTTGTCCTGATAGAATCGGAAAGTATTTCTGGTATCCAGTTTCTCTGCGCTGCTGTGTAAATTATTCCTCAGGATATTCAAATAGTCCATATGATTCATTGTGTGTTCTGTAAATACCATTTTTCTCACTCCAGCTGACGAAAAACAACACCACACCATGACATTTCCACCACCATGTTTTACTGTTGTTCTCAAGTTTTTAGGATTGAGTTCTTCACTCGATTTCCGTCACACATATCGTCTTCCATCCGATGCAGATACGTTGAACTTGCTTTCATCTGCAAATATTACACTTCGCCACCAATTTTCATCATACTTTACGTGTTCTCTTGCAAACTCGAGTTCTTCCTTCGTGTTTATTTCACTAATAAACGGCTTCTTCCTTGCTACTCTTCCGTTATATTCGGCTTTCCTTATACAGTATGTCTACGCACAGTTTCAGGATGCACACACTTTTCTGTTTCTTGATTAAGTTCGGCAGTTAGTTTCGATGAACTCAATTTTGGATCTATCTTGATTTTTCTGATGAGAAGACTTTTTTCTCTTCTAGTGAGAATTTCTGATGGAACATTTTGAGGTAGAGAATCTATTCTGTCTTATTTTTCATAGCGTCTTATTAGATCATGAACTGTACTTTTGCACATTTGCAACATCTGCGCAATTTATCTTTCACAGCGATCTTTTGCGTGATGAAAAATCACAAGCTGGCGTTGTTCAAATGTCGAATTTTTTCCTTTGCGTCCCATTTTAGCGTTGTATTTACAATAGGCTATTGTCACTGACCTGAACTGTACACAGCAATAGAGGACAGGTAAGACAAGCCACTTCTACACCTTCTTCTAATAGATGCGGAATGTAAACAAAGGAAGAAACTAGTACAATCAGCAATTGCCCGAAAAATAAAAACGTGTAACACAAACATATCGTGGTTTAGAATTCTAATTTTTTATACATTTGCAACGAAGTAAAGTATCGATAATCTTTTTATATATTTTTAAAATCCTGAATAATGTCATCTCTTACAAATTTGCTGTAATTTATTCCAAGGATTCGTAAGGGGTATGTCGTGTCTTCATTATTTGTCATTACTTCCCACATACTATAGTTTTATATTATTTATTAAAATATTCCATTATATTATGTACAAATCTCAAACACGTACAGTTCATAGGCGTGAATATTAAACACATTTTGTTACATTTGAGCCGTTCAGAGCAGAAGTGGTGTAAGTCAAAAATGGGTAATGAGAGTTAAAGTAAACATTCTGTAAAATACAGCGCAAAGTAGCAATTAGTATTCAATTTATTTAAACTATTAGTAGTCATTGGATAGCAAGAAGACATATTAATTGCTACTTTGCGCTGTATTTTACAGAATTTTTACTTTAAACCTCAGTACACAATTTTGACTTACACCACTTTTGCTCTGAACGGCTCATTTGTAGTTCATTTAGGTCATAGATCTACGTTGGTTTTCAGCCAGAATTAATGGAGCTATCCAGTTAGGTAGGCCACTTTTTTCAAACTTCAGTACTGTAATATTAATTTATAAAAGAGACTGTAGATACCTTAAAAGGAGTCGTGTCTTTATTAATAGATATTTTTATTTTATTTCCATAATTTATTTGGCAGTTCTATATTGTTCATCAAAATACTATTCCATTACATTACATGCAATACTCGACACATACTGAAAGTATTTTGTCAGCAAGTTCAGTATATTCCATCACACGTGAGCATACATCGTTTACAAAGCCAGTATCACTACACAATACTGTTTTTGAGAGTAACTTCAACAACTTCTTTGATTTCCACATTTTACATAGTTTTCTTCATTAACACTGTTTGAAATCAATGTGTTTACAATGCAGTAGGCAATTGTTGCAATGTAAAGTACAAAATACGAAGGAAGAGTAAAGTCCTTTTCGATTGAAAGTGTAAACATAAATATCTTGATTGTTGGCTTCTTTGTCTACCAAGTAATCAATACAAAGTGAGCAATGTAGCTTTAAGGATACTACAACTACCTTGAAAGAGGCATAAGCTGATATGTTCAGAAAGCTGGATGTATCAGCGTCAAAGCTAAAAGTATCAGACTCTTAGATAACTCTAAAAAGTGGAGCTACCGGTACATCTACCATTTCGTTTCTTTCTGGTTCTATATCGTTTGCTGTTTCAAATGTTTCCGAGGGCCATTTTAGAAATCCATACTTCGCTGATTTCATGCCAAAACTTAAAAGGAAAAAGTCAGCATAAATTGTAAATACTCTTCAATACGCAAAAGAAAGGCTTAAATCGCGTACACCACGCGCTCGTAAGAAGACTGATGCATAATGTACATGTTGCCAAGTTTCCGCCTTCCGACCTTCTACAAGAGTCGACCGTGCCTGACCCCATGGCTTGAAAGGCTGATCGTGAATTCGTACATTTTCAACCGAAAAAACGAATCGTATATTGACAGTAAATTTCTAATGATATCTGTAAATAATAATAATAATAATAATAATAATAATAATAATAATAATAATAATAATAATATAATAATTTATTTACTAATATTTATTGTGCTGTAGGGTAAAGTTGCCTAATTCCGTGATACGTTTTTTTTTCACTGAATGTCACGGGGTTGGGTATCTTGCTAGGAAGTTCACCGATGTCTCAAAAGTAGGTGAAAGATGCACTCTTTCGAGAAAGATGTCTGCGCTATGGTCGAACGGCAAAGCTTTGACTGATATTCAATTTAAAAAAATTATCACAGGATTAAGGGTATCATGGAAATTGGCAACTTTACTCCAAAACAGCCTGGGGCCAATAACAGTTCAGCACAGGATAAAAGTTAGCACAAAATTTACAGTGAACAAGGAATTACAAAAACAGTACATACAAATAGGCTAATTATTAAAATTAGAGACAAATACAAATAAACAATAATGACAAAATGAATAGATAACTGCAAAATAAATAATAATAATAATAATAATAATAATAATAATAATAATAATAATAATCACGGGAATTTTACTGGAAGCAAGTAAAGATATAGGTTTGGAAGTAAATCCCGAAAAGCCAAAGTATATGATTATGTCTCGTGATGAGAATATTGTACGAAATGGAAATATAAAAATTGGAAATTTATCCTTTGAAGAGTGGAAAAATTCAAATATCTGGGAGCAACAGTAACAAATATAAGTGATACTCGGGAGGAAATTAAATACAGAATAAATATGAGAAATGCCCGTTATTATTCGGTCGAGAAGCATTTATCATCCAGTCTGCTATCAAAAAATCTGAAAGTTAGAATTTATAAAACAGTTAATTATATTACCGGTTGTTATTTATGGTTGTGAAACTTAGACTCTCACTTTGAGAGAGGAACATAGGTTAAGGTGTTTGAGAATAAGGTTCTTAGGAAAATATTTGGGGATAAAAGGGATTAAATTACAGGAGAATGGAGAAAGTTACACAACATAGAACTGCACGCATTGTATTCTGACATAATTAGGAACATTAAATCCAGACGTTTGAGATGGACAGGGCATGTAGCACGTATGGGCGAATTCGGAAATGCATATAGAGTGTTAGTTGGGAGGCCGGAGGGAAAAAGACCTTTAGGGAGGCCGAGACATAGATGGGAAGATAATATTAAAATGGATTTGATGGAGGTGGGATATGATGATAGAGAATGGATTAATCTTGCTCAGGATAGGGACCAATGGCGGGCTTATGTGAGGGCGGCAATGAACCTCTGGGTTCCTTAAAAGCCAGTAAGTAAGTAATAATAATAATAATATAATAATAATAATAATAATAATAATAATAATAATAATAATGATGATAATAATAGTAATTCATGGCAATAGCAATATTTTAAACTAAGAATCCATCCTGTCAGCTGCTATAGCCTACTTTAAAGACAACTTGACATGTTGAATGTATGACAATTATAATGTTATTTTTATAATAAAGGTATAATAATAATAATAATAATAATAATAATAATAATAATAATGATGAAAATAATAATTCTTTTTTCTTCTGTTTCACATCCTCAGTTCCTACCGACTTACAGTCCAGTGCGGTGTAAGATAGGGTATGTAGGCCTCTTTGTAGCTATGGACAACAGTTAGTTGACAGTCACACATTGCGGGCCTGCTTGGTATTGTGATCAGCACGACGCAGAGCCCACCGCTGAGACAACACAGGACAGCACATGACAACGGACAAAACTCAGTCCCGTGAGCGGAAGATAAATGTCTTACATTGCCCACGCCGAGAATCGAACCACGGGCTACTTAGAGGGGAAGCGAACACACTATCCATATGATCACAACGGCGGACAACAGCAGTAATAATAATAATAATAATAATAATAATAATAATAATAATAATAATAAGTGCACTTAATTGATATCGCTGTCGCCAACGACCAAATCGTACTCGTACATAAAAATATGGAGAAAATTTCAACAAATACATCCCGCCTTCAAGTGGGATTGAAAGAATCTCGTGTCGTTAGTAATGTGACCGTAAATAATGAGTAGTAAACTTCAAAATTATCATAGTAAGCGATGTCTTGCTACATCCTTTTCCTAAAGGATTCAATTCTGGGTCTTCCATCACTTCACAAAGAACATGCCCATTGAAGTCCACTATAGAAGGAAATATTATGTTTGCTCTCCTTTTGCATCTAACGTATACAGCTCATTATCATGTTTAATCCATTATACTGTCTATAAATATTTTGCTAAAGATGTGGGATGTAAAAATATGTGTACATAAAGAACAAGGGTGTGGCGGTTACATGCATTTTGATCATAACATCCATTTTATATTCTCTCCTGAAGCCTAAAAAGAGAAAGTATGTGGGGGGAATGAAAATAAAAACGCAGAAACATAAAGCTTAAACTTAAAAAAAATGTATAACATTTTCGTTTCGTAATTCGTGTTCATAAAGTCTGGTAAATGAAACGGTCTGGCGCTTGGAATCAGAAACTAATCACCACATAACATCGCAGCAATAAACATTCAGACCATCTCCTCTCCTCGCTTTACGAAGCTGCAGTTAACGAATATTCGCGTTAAAGCATCTGAAAATTGAGCTCACCCTTCTCTTTTGGTATGCGTAATGGATTTGTGCTACAATGAGAATCTACCAAGCCGTGCGTACAGTATGTTACCATCCAGCCTTCCATCCCTTCGGCTCTTGCACTTTGCTGCTGCTGAGTGTTATAAGGGAGGGGTTATTCTCAGGGAATTTGCCAGTTTTATGAGCTTTTCTCCCCCTCAGAATATAGCCAAATGTCACCTACCCTTGCTTTGTATTCTACAGATTTTCGTTTCGAATTCCAGTCGGGTAGCCGATTTTCATACTAGAAGTTTTTGATCGTTTTACTTAGTTTCTCCTGGAGCTACCCAAACTGAAGTGCAAGGGTGTCGGATCTGTGAAAGATTTATTTAAAGTACATGTGCAAGAGATAACGCTTTCTATTGGTGAACTTCTCAAACTTGTTGAAAGTAAGAACCACTTTGAAAAATATCTAAACTATGCTGACCACCATAAACTATTCACCTTGATATATTAAAAAGGCTTTGTATTGTTTTAATTAAATATCACACGTTTTGAATTGAATGACGGGAGACATGCATGAATTTTATTTGATATTTTCATTGAAAGTGGATTCTATAATGCAAATAAGTTGAAAAGAAAGTCATACTACCGAAAAGCACTATATTATTTTTGTGACGACACAGAATACGTCACTCCGACAGCAAATGTTCAATTTAAATGTGGTGAAACTTCTCTGCGGTTTTATTTATGTAGTGGTATTTACATTCCTGTCAGTTGCTTGCTCGTCAATCGTTGTTTCTGTTAAAAAATATGCAAAAGAAGAAATCTTATTGTGCAAATGTGCAAAAACACGTTTTGTACTAGGGCTCCCAGACGTCCCGGTTTATGTGATATTTAAAATTTTCCGCTTTTGCTAATCGTTGACATTCAATAGGTTCAAATTCTCTTCGGCAATGAATATTGTACAGATATTTTTGGTAATTCCTAATTACTACTTTTGTAACTCACTTTGTCGTTTCCGGTAGCGGCTGCCAGGTAACCAATGACGTTACAGTTTGGCTGCATTTGAACGCGTTTACTCTTGAGCGTCATTCTGTTTGGTATCTTTGGAGATAGTTCCTCCACAACGCAGAACGCTCATCCATAATCATCCAGGTGTTTGTGAAGGTTTTTGAAGTTTTTTTTTCTGTTTAAATCGACATTGCTGGATTATTTATGAACATTATAACAGTGACAGTGTGCGCATAGTGAAAACATTGTAGGCCTAGTGCTTTTGTTTATAATAGTTTTCACACTTTCTCACCATACCTAAGTCAAAATTCAATTTTATATACAATTTAAAAGTGCAGTATCCATACTTGAAAGAATTTCATCACATTAAGTCTAAAGTGGGGTTTACTACAGTGCGTTCGTAGCTCGGCCGGACCGTTCCGCGGCGGCCTTGAACTGGGTGAAGATTGGTGCGCCCGCCGCCAGAGTTACACGTAAACGACCGGCAAGTCATGGGTACGGAACACGAACTACTCTACTAACATTAGACTTACCTGCATCACAACAGATGTTTAAAGTGATGACCTTCAACTCGAACTTCACTCGCAAAAGTTCATGTTGACTGATTGCCTGTATTTCTCTCGTGATATTGTCCTTCAATTCTTGTAACGTGTGCGGATTTGATGCGTACACTTCATTCTTTAACATTCCCCATAAATAAAAATCGCATGGAGATAGGTCAGGGGAATGAGGTGGCCACAATCCTCGACTAATTAATCTGCCACCAAACACACTTCGGAATTCACGCATAGAATTCGCAGCGGTGTGCGCTGTAGCTGAATTCTGATGAAACCGGCCACTCAATCGTTCATTTCTTGTTAGTTGCGGAAAAAAAAAATATTTAAAATTATTGAAGTTGCATAAACGTGTGAATCAACTGTTGTGTCGAAAAATATGGGACCTATAATTATACTCGCACTTACTGCACACCAAACCCCAACCTTTGTAGCGTGGTGAGGAACTTCATGAATCATATGGGGATTTTCGGTAGCCCAGTATCTATTGTTCTGAGTAGAAACGTGACCGTGAAGATGAAACCACGCTTCATCAGTGAAGAACTTTAAAAGTGGGTCCACGTCGCCATTATGAACGGACTGCACAAACCAATTGCAATAATTAACCCTACTTACAGGATCTTGTGGTTGTAAAACCTGAACTACAGTTACTCTGTACGGCTTAAGTTTTAGAAGTTTCGTTGCTACAAAAGCTGACGTCTTGGAAATGTTAACCTCTTGTTCTAAACGTCGCAGTGATTTGCGGGGTGAGTGCTCTGACCAGGCCCTTACTTCATTAAGCTTCTCTTCTGTCAATACACGGCGTTGTTGAACACGTTTCTTTTCAAAAAAGATCCTGTACGTCTGACTTTATTGACAAGGTTATGAATAGTTGACCTGCTAGGAATTCGAACACCTGCAAACCGATATTCAAATTCTTTTCGACACCTTCTTGCAGAATAATATTTTACATACACATCGTAGAGAAAAATACTTTGTTCTAAAGTGTACTCAACCATTATTAATAGACACTTTATCACCACGAGACAACACAATTTTACTCACAACACGAACACAGACGTCTTCCCCTCACGAAAGATCCAACTCGACTGACTGGCGCGTCAGCGGTAGCTACAGCGCTACTCTGGCGGCAGGCGCGCCAATCTTCATCCAGTCCAAGGCCGCCGCGGAACGATCCGGCCGAGCTACGAACGCACTGTATATGCGTTGCGTGGCCTACCCGCTCACCCGATCTTTCCATTCAATTCCTTTTTTTTAATTTTGGTAGAAATATTATAAACAACGTCTGAGGACTCTGTAAGGAACGAAAGAATCTGTAATCCATGAAATTGCGGCCATAAACGGAGACCTTCAACGTGTGTTGACAACTTCACAAAGTGTCTGCAGTAGTGCATTGACTGTAATGGAAGGCATCTTGAGAATGTTGTGTTCACGAAGTAATTTTGTAACGTAGAGGTAATAAATGTCAGATTTTGTACTTTTGACTGGGATATTAATTAATTTCCTCTCCTCTCAATGTCACTAAGTAAAAGTCTTAAAAATAGAGGAGTAGGCTGCTCGTCACTATGTAATAGAAAGCACCTACAGAGAATGAATGTAACTAGACTGCCGAAAACTTCATCGAACTATTATAGGTTTTTTACTTGGTTATTTAACAACGCTGCATGAACTATTGGCTTATTTAGCGTCGATGGAATTGGTGATCACGAGATGAGGCCGTAGATTCACCATAGACTACCTGACATTCACCTTACGGTTGGAGAAAATCTTGGGAAAACCTAACTGGATAATCAGCCCAAGCGGGAATCGAAGCCACTTCCGAGTCTAATTCTGAAGTAGCAGACAAATGCGCTATTGTCTGAGCTACGCCGGTAGCTGCTTGTGTTTGTGTGGAAAACACATACTGATGAGATGGCAGTTGATTTGATAGAACATTATACTTGGGTGCGTTTTAATTATGTTATATTACCACAGTCTAATATCATACAGTCACGAAGCTTGAGGTGATTTTTTGCATTTCTCGCGATACAGCGTTCGAAGTGGTTAGCAACTGAGAGTACTAGGAACAATAGACTGTGCCAGTACTATTTCGCATTGTCTGTGATGAGGCGATAGTAGTGATCCTAGTGGCTAGCAACTAAAGTTCAACTGTCATTGGATGCATATTTCCTACGTATTGAGTTTCGTGACTGTCTGTACTAGATTGTGATATTACCGTATTTTTATTCTTTTTGCATACATTAATCTAACATCTTGCGGGACAAAGGGGTGGTTAGGATTATTGTACTAATTACTCTTGTCTACAGGTTCAACCGTAAGTAATGTCATTAATTTTAGGAAGTTAATCTTTGAGATATTTCAAACAAAAAAGTTTGATACAATTTTGCTCGTTTTTGCTTCCTTTCCATATAGGCTAAAATTGTTTTGTATGAAACATTTCATAGCGTATTTTGGAAAAGCCTTTGATTTAATTTCCAGTATGTTCTTTCAATTTACGACAGCAGTTTATTATAATGAGAATGATTGAAAGAATTTTAATTTTGTTTTTAAACGTGTAGAAAATTGATCCAAAGAAATGTAACATTTTAAAATTCCTTTTCAGAACGAAACGTTACATTTGTTAAGATCAAATTTCTGTACATTTCAAGAACAAGCCTAAAACTCTTCCAATAATTCATTATCATAATACACTGCTTTCTTAAATTGACTGAGAATATTGATAATTAAATCAGTGGCTTTCCAAAAACAAGCTATGAAATGTTTCACATAAAACAATTTTCATCTCGGAAAGGAAGCAAAAGCGAACAAATTTGTATTACACTTTTTTAATTGAAATATCTCATAGAATAACCCCCGGAAATTAATGGCATTACTTACGGTTTATCGTGTATACTATAAGGTTGAGTCGGTCTTGATTTTGCAGTCGGTATAGCTCTGGCCTTCTGTGCTCGAGGTTGCGGGTTGGATTCCGGCCCAGGTCGATGGCATTTAAGTGTGCTTAAATGCGACAGACTCATGTCAGTAGATTTACTGGCATGTGAAAGAACTCCTGCGAGACAGAATTCCGGCACACCGTCGACGCTGATATAACCTCGGCAGTTGCGAGTGCCGTTAAATAAAACATAATTTAAATTTTTTATAAGGTTGAGCGCCATTTTTTGCATGGGGTAGAAAGGTATTGTAATGATAATTTACCAACAAAATACATATTTTTAATAGTAGGCTATATGCAAAACGTTTTGACACCCGCGACGCTAAAAAAATTTTGGCCAGGAACCGCTACTGCAAAAGTGCGTACTATTTGGGTAAACAATAAACTATTTGATTCATGCATGCCTTCCAAATTTTGTTTCAAGTATGTGAACGGGGATACTTATAATTGATACTGATTATACTGTGTGATACATCAAAAGAAGTGAATTGCTGCATAAATCATATAATGAAGAAGTGGTATGTGTCATCTTCGTGACACCGGTATTTTTCCTGATGTTGACGTATCGTGTGTCGCATTAAATACTGAAACGAACCACAACATGGTATATTTTTAAAATAAATCTGAGCTGTAAAGCAGGTGTGTGTGTTGACGCAGTAGATTTATATCGGCTTCACGTGTTAACTCTGCTAGTGTGTTACAGCTCTGCGTTTTGCCTTAAACCTCTTTTGAGCTCTTGCATGGATACCGGCTAGCTCAAAGGCCTCATTTGTGGTTTAAATTTATGTGGACCGGTTATGATCGATAATTTGGTCCGTACCTGTTTTTACAACGTCAGAGATATTTACATGTGTTGTATTTGATAGTTTTACCAGTATATTGCTCAAAATGTTACTGTTTTTTCAAATTAAAGATGCTGAATTAGGATTAAAAATGGGTTAGGAGATTCATCATTGTCATTATCATCATCATCATTATCATAATCATCAGTATCATAGATTCTTCTTCTTCTTTTTCTTCTGGCATTAATTCCTATTCCGTCTTGATATTTTGTTAGTTTAACTTCACCTTTTCTGGTACGACCAACAATTCTTTTACCTTTAGGTTGATAGTTTTGCATCAGTGTGTTTATATTTTTTAAGTCTTCATTCAAAACAGGCGCAATTAATCAATTTTATCATTCACATTATATAAATCATTTTACACACTACGAAAATATCTCATCTTCAATGCTTGTAATTTACTTCCATCTCGTTCTTTAATTAGCTACATCTCGCTTCCGTTATGTTGGCATCGCAACTGCCATGGTTTTTACAACTTTATATTTGAGTCGTTTCTTGTTTTATTTTGTACTGTTATATTTATTGTGATTGAAATTTTTACTTTTATTTCGACTTACTTAACTATTTCGAAAGTTACATTACGCACTAAACAATCAAATTGCGACACCTGTTTTGTGCACATATTTTCAAGTATTTTTGTATGCAGAGAAAATTTGTCACTCCGAGCTATTTGATTACGAGATTTGCTTATTTTCGTAATCAAAAGTCTTCTCCAAACAATATCTAAGGAAACAAACTTTGGTGACGTAATTACTCATCATTAACAGCCTTCATACAATCGACATACTGTAATTCGCCTAATTGTTCCTTCATGCATATCTCTAACTGCTGAAATATATTTCCGGAATATGTACGAAATTATGTCACTAGTTATCTAAGAATGTGAGAATTGTAGTATTTATTATTATATATTTCATTTTATTTAACAACGAGCCAAGGTCAGGATAGGAGAATAAATGTCGGAAGGAAGTGAAATAGGGATAGAAGTACGACAAGGATGCACTTTATCACCTACCCTGTTCAACATCTACTTGGAGGATTTAGTGAAGAACTGTTTTCAGAACATTGGAGGAGTGATAGTAGGAGGAAGAAGAATAAAATGTATCAGATTTTCTGATGATATGGCGTTGCTAGCAGAAGAATAGACGATACTAAAGGATATGCTACTGGAGCTAAATGACAGCTGTGAGCAGTATGGAATGAAGATAAATGCCAACAAGAAAAAGAAAGTAAAGAATGTAAACTTACGAATTCTAAATGAGGCAGTAGAGCAAGCGGACAGCTTCAAATACTTGGGATGTACTATAATCAGTAATATGAGCTGCTGCCAAGAAGTCAAAAGGAGAATAGCAATAAGGAAGCTTTTCATAGAAAGAGGAGCATCTTCTGCTGACCTTTGGAGAAAGAAGTAATGAAGAGACTAGTGAAGTGCTTTGTGTGAAGCGTAGCATTGTATGGGGCAGAAACATGGACATTACGACGAAGTGAAGAGAAGCGACTAGAAGCATTTGAAATGTGGATATGGAGAAGAATGGAACGTGTGAAATGGACAGACAGAATAAGAAACGAAGCTGTGTTGGAAAGAGTGGGTGAAGAAAGAATGATGCTGAAACTGATCAGAAAAATAAAAAGGTATTGACTGGGTCACTGGTTGAGAAGAAACTGCCTTCTGAAGGATACATTGGAAGGAATGGTGAACGGGAGAAGATTTCGGAGCAGAAGAAGATATACGACATTAAGATATATGGATCATATGAGGAGACAAAGAGGAAGACAGAAAATAGGAAAGACTGGAGAAAACTGGTTTTGCAGTGAAAAACCTGCCCTTGGGCAGAACACTATGAATGAATGAATGAATGAATGAATGAATGAATGAATGAATGAATGAATGAATGAATTTTGAATAATATTACGTGGAATAAGAACTACATTTATTTTTAAGGGAATGGTTTTTAAAGGCCTACGTCCTGTTATTAACAATGAGGAAGTCATATAACCAACTTATGGGCAGTCTATAGTGGGTCATTTTTATCTATGAGATTTGTAAACCAACTAGGTAATTAAGGATAATTGCCCAATAACTACTTCTTCTTCTTTTTTTTTAAATTTAGACCGGCCAGAGGCCGTTTACCAAAGTTATCTTTGTTTTCTGTTTTCCATTTGTTTCCTTTGTTTTACTTATGCTAATACAAACACAACACCCATGCCCGAGGCGGTACTCGAACCCGCAACCCTTCGGCCCAAGCGATAGAGACATGCCGTGCCCCTACCTCTTGAGCCATCCGGGCCGGCAATTCTTCATAACACAGATTGGTATTAAAATTAATTCAAAATTCTGAGCAGGAAAAAATCGATTAATTTTTATTAAGGGATTTTCATCGTTTTTTTTACATTTAATTTTAAGCATAATTATTTTGTTGTTAATAAAAGAATAAGCAGATGAAGGTACAAGACTGCTTTAACTCCTTCAGAATTTATATTAAAAAAAAAATGAAAAAAAAAAAAACTAGTCACATAATCATTCTGGGGATCCAAAATTCCCAAATCAAGTCTTCAGAAAATAAAAATTTGGGGACAATTTGGATCCCTGGGGACCCAAAATTTTAAATTTTACTTTTAATTCAGGTATAGAAATGTTTCAAAAATAATATTCTCCCTTTTTATCACATTGAATTTTTCAAAATATTTAAAAGTATCGAAGACATTCCAAAAAAAGAAACAGTGTACACTATAATGTACATCAGGCCTGAAGGGGTTAAGTTTAGAACTGGACTCAAGAATTTTCCTGCAACACCTACTGAACGAAGAACGGCATTACTAATACTGGGTGTTCATTTCAAAGTGTGTCATGACGTCACTGTTGTAAGTCAGCGATTTGAAGCGAGTTTCAACTTTTATGTCAGAGAAGTTGCCTATTAATCAAGGCGTTCAATCTGAACTTGAGAACGTGTACGGTAAAACTTGAACGTCGTAGCAACAGATGGCGGTCTGTACGGTCTGTGTGCTACCATAACCTCTTTCGAACTGTGTTTTGCGCGGGAAGTCGTACGCAGGGTATTTGTTATCATCGGTTGTGTACGGCAACATTCCACAACACAAATCAAATGCTCCGTGTCCATGTTGACCGTCGAAGTTAATGTCAACAAATACTATACGTAAGTAATCGTCTTAACCCTCTCCCCATATCCCGACAGTAAGAAAAAAACTCACCTCAGTACGTGTTTCCAAACAGTTCACATTCCTGCCATTACTGGCGTTACAGTACGTATCGGTAAGTACTCTTCAGAATGAACGCCGTACTTGCCAGGCAACTTCTCTGGCATATAGGTAATACGCCTCTGCGAAAGTGTAGGAAGAATGAATTCTCTAGGCTCATCGGCTAGCCACATGACGACATACAGCGAGCCACGACACACTTTGAACTGAACACGCAGTATTAAATCAGGCAAAATCTGAAAATATTAAGTTTAAAAAATACAAATATATAACAAAAATTGAAAAGATCTCATGGACCTGATCAAGAATGATACCCAGTACATTATCATAAGTCACGAATTATACTTTTATAGACTTGTTTCGTCGTTGTCCTCTAAATTTACCAAAGATCTGTTTCAACGTCGGTATTTGTTTTAATAATTAGTTATAAAATCCGTCCGACAATATTCGTAGGGTTGTAAAATCTCCCCTGCCAACTTCTCTTACGACCTCCTAATGCAGCCAGATTAAAATCTAGAGGTATTTTAGAACAGCAACTAACAGCTTTCCATAAATTTCGAAAAATCCATTTGATTCGGATTCTGTTCTGTACTTAGTGTTATGAACATAGCTCACACCCTCAGAGATCAGTTCTCCCAGTTGCATTTTAATATTATCATCCTCCCATCTGCTTCTTCCTCACCCTAATGGTCTCGTCTTCCCTTCCGGATTTTCAGTATAAACCAACAAAGAGATCGTAAGAGAAGTTGGTAGGGGAGATTTTACAACCTTACGAATATGGTCGAACGGTTTTTATAACAAATACCGAAGACGAAGTTTAATAAAGACAGAGGAAATTCCCTAATGATTAAAATTATTTTTGACGCAAGGTTTCCAGAAGACTTGAAGTCCAATCGTTTTACTGAGTTGGTCCCTTTTCATGACTTTTCAAACATTTTGTTGCAAGCGTTGAAGATGGACCAAATTAGAATGCCTGAGTGCATTTCTCACCATTAAACTTTATTCTATCCGAGTTTCTTGCTTTCAAACGCCAGCAGCATAGTTTATTTTGGAAGGACATGAAGCTGGTTCCATATTATAGATTTACGGCACATAGAATTACCACGATCCCTACGGAAGTCTTCAGACGAAATTTGCCTGTCGTTTTCCGACCACTTCAAAATAATTAAAACGTTTGCTCTCTGTAAAGCGTGAAGTCCTACATTAGGTACGCTTTTGAAAGCTCATTGCTGGAGAGCGTACTGCATTTTTCGCAAACTAAGGTTCGAACCTCATTTTTAACTTAGCGTTAGGCCTATACATGTGATGCATGACATCGGAGAACGATGAATTTTTCCCGAGGGTTCTCCGGCCTCCTTCACTTTAGAAATATATTTACACAATAAACACACTTCACTTCACCTTACTTTTCCTCCAGTTTCATATTATTTAAATTAATTAAATATTAGAGGTCATTCGTTATCTCGTGAAATCAAATGCATGTATGCGCCGTAGGTCTTAATATGAACTTATGTTTGTTATCTAGTTGCAAATTTATTTATTTATTTATTTATTTATTTATTTATTTATTTATTTATTTATTTATTTATTTATTTATTTATTTATTTATTTATGTATTACTTATTTACTTATATATATTTATTTACTTATATATGGTATTTATTTCTATATTTAATTATTTAATTTAATTTATACTTATTTAATTATATACTTATTTATTTATGTATTTATTTACTTATTTTTGTAAATTTATGAAGAAAATTAACAGAAGCAAATCTGAAAGGAATATTTAATGAAATAAAACAACACGATGTGGTCTCAAGGCACATTTATTATTTCCAGACAGAAAAACTTAATAGTTTCACCTTCAATCAGATACATGGGAAGTGATCCGTAGAGGACAGTTGAAGTTCAAATTTAATCATAACCTGCTGTGTTAACGTTGTCATACACTGTTTTTCGTTTCAGATATGCCTTTAATTTTCATTGTAATATTGTTCAATATGCTCGGAGTATATAATTACAGGCACATGTCTTATTGATTTTATTTATTTATTTATTTATTTCAGTTATTAATTTTGTCAAATTATATTTCACTGTAATTTCACCTATTGCTCACAATGAGTACTACTATTAATTGCGTTTTCCCTTTAGCAACACTCTCGGGATAAAATTAAAAAAATTGGTAGTGATCCTATTCACCCATAGGAAAAGGATCAGCCATTAAATTATACATACGATCCTATCTACCTCACCTTAGGGGCGAATAGGAACACGGAACAAAAAAATATATAATGGGTAAATAAATAAATGAAATAAATGAACTGTGATTACAATAGGCTACTATGCCTAAAGACTCATGATTTGGTTATGACTAAAATTTTTCCTCCAGAAGTTTTCCTGTGGAAAATGTTGTGAGAAGTTTGAAATTGATCGATTTTACTCTTCCAAAAGTATTTTGATGCGCTGAGTTCAAATATGCTATTTGTAGTAACCTACTTACAGTTTTTATGAATTCCATGACGCACTTCTTGGGAGGGGTACTTAATATCATAAAATGAATAAATTTCTGTATCAATTATCATTCATTATAATAATTTCCCCTTATAGAATCAAAACGAACAACATAACATATTTGGAAAGAATTTCAGCTCATTTTCATATCTATCCTGTTTCATACTGCAGTCAGTTAACTTCAGTCATTTGTTTCTTCTCTTGTGGATATTGAACTTCCTCCTATGAATGTCCAGCGGTAAATCCGCGAGCATATTGGGGTTCCATCTTCATCGTTACGGTTTTTTAATTTCAGTAATGTCTTGATGCAATCGTCTTTCACCATGTTCGTGTCTATCATGCTCGAGAATAAGATGAGAATATGCAAATCCAACTTTCAGATATAGCTCCCTGTGAATATGATTTAAATAATTTCGAAGGAAAAAATTGTTCCGGGGCCGGGTATCGAACCCGAGACCTTTACTAAACGCACCAACGCTCTACCAACTTAGCTACCCGGGAACTCTACCAGACAGATATTCGTGAACAGTTAGTGTTAATACAGTCTAGCAGAATAATTTAATGCAATTCTAAGCTTGTTGCATCATAAAATGGTTTTGTTCTTTTATGCGTGCTTATTAATAGAATTGAATTCCCCAGCGTACTAACGAGTCGCTGTTTTTGCACCCCTGACGTACACGCTCTCTCGCCTAGCTGTCGTTTCCTTACACGGCTGGTGAGAAAGGCTGCTTCACACCGCTATGTTTTCCGAGTTCTACGGCGTCCCAGATCGCTATATTCTTGTTCAGACAGAAAGTGATTTTAGTTTGACTATTGTGGACTTAGCGTAATTCGTTCTATGTTGCTGTCATTTATTACTATGTTAACTAATACTTCAATACCGGTACTGCTTTTCCATTGCTGGAAGAAATCTGTGTTTTTTCTGATAGAAATCTATGTTAACGTTGGAATTTTTTCTCATTATTTCATTTTCAATAGCACTGTCACTGTCATGAACACTATTGTTAAAATTTCCGTCTTATTCTTTGGACATTTTAGGAGGTGATTGTCGTTTTATCTTGTGATGATTTTGGACCACAAGTAGAAACTGGGCTCTCTATTCTTATGATCGGCATGATGAAAACCACCATTTAAGACATCACAGAGGAACGTAAGATAAGAAGCAAGCTAAGAATGAATATCAAAACCTCGCTCTTCTGCGGGGAGTAGATAACTTGTCTGCTGAGTTTAGTGAAATGTGCCGTGGCTAGGGCTAAAATGTTTTTGTGATATGATACAAAATGTTATTTATGCAATAAATAGCTTTGCCAATGTAGCAGTCAAATAGAGTAGTTTTATTGCGCTATTTTTCACACTTTGCCTATTTTATTTCACAAGATAATATTCTGCCTTGTTAAAACATTTCAAATCATTTTGATATATTTTGGGTACACATAGATTATTATTTTATTGAAGACTATTTCTATAACTTATGCCCAATTGTCCACGAAGTTCGTTTCTTATTTTAAAATTCTTCCATTCTAAATCAGTAAAAGTATTTCAACGTCGACCCTCTTTTTGATGCACTAGTCCAGTGTCAGCTTAATTTGAAGAGTACAATTTTAAGTTGAAAGAATACTTTCAGTGCTTAGACTCTGTTAGCTGACAGTATTTAGTCCTTCATTTATGAAAACTTGAATGAGTTGTTTTTATTACAATTGGTTATAGACAGTTTATAGCGACTGTCTATTGCGAATGGTACATTGTTCATACATTTAGTTTCAATATTTGCTGTTATCTAGCGGCCAGTCCATAGACTATGTACTCCCAACATGTCCCCATCTACTGGCATGTACCTGGCATTATAGCCCATGAAACCCTTCATAATATTAAGTTATCATTAAATTTAATGGTCATATTATCAGAGTATACTTTGCCCCAAAACATGACGGCCTTCCCTCACACCCTTCACCACTTAACTGCAGGCACGTGCAAGGGATAAACATTTAGCTGAGTTGCCAGTTCTTGAAGTCATTGTCATATGCCAACGTTTTTCAAACCGTGTTATGTCAAAACGCTATTTTCCGCGAGAACGTTATCTTTGTAAATATAATTATGTTAGTTTATAGGCCTAATTACTAAAACAAAATCGGTATAAAATTGAACAAACGTATTTCAGAAACAATTTATTCTTATATTTTCACTAATGTTCTTGTTTCAAATAATGAATAAACAAATGTACAATTATATAGGAAGTGATACATCGATGGCCCAGAACCAGACTGTTCCAAGTCCATTTTACTATTTTTTTTTCAGAAGAGCTATTTTGAGCTCCTGACATTCAAATCTTCATGAAACAATTTGGAATAGCTTCATAGCAACCTTATGTAGAGGAATATTTACAATTTTGTTCGATTCATATATGCAGACGAGAACTGGAACACAATGAAACACAGATTTCTTTATTATAAAAAGTTGGACTTAGAACAGTCTGGTTCTCAGCCATCGATATGTTATTGAAGTTTTAGAATTTCATATTTAACTGAAGATGTTCCACGGGCAAAATTTTCGGAAACACTGATCATAGAAATTACTTTTACATCGTCTGTTTCATAACACAAAACTCAATTAAACCACAAAAGAATATACTTGTTTCTCTCTCAGTTTAGTTGCCTGATGTCTATGCAAATTTTCGATGCCTAAGGAACGTTATACGACACGAAATATGAATTAATTAAGAAGGCATGTACACTTTTACACCTTAAATAAAAATAAAATTTAGATTTGTTGTTGTTCAGTCGACTGTTCGAAGACAGGTCTGAACCTCACAAGTAATACCGAGAAGGCACTACTTATGTGGCAATTAGGCCAGGAGATAATGGGGTAGGATAGTCAGTTCCTTTCGCCCTCCATTGCATATATCGCCGACTAGCTACATATTACACTAGTCAGACTTCAGATGCATACAAACAATTGTTCTTCCTCTATTATCGTCAAGTGAGATGTACTGTCCGATGCACATCAGCCAGAACCTTAATCAGAGGATAAATTTAAATTTATACACCAATTATTGAAGTTCATATTGGTGAAAGAATCTGCATTAGTTTTGAAGTTTTTAAAAACAAGGCGCGGCACTGGCTATAAAAGCTGTAAGTGCAGAACGGTATGATAGTTTCTCCAAAGACTATTTTTTTAATCCGTTTCTCGATCATTTCGAAACTACTCTGATTAAATTGAATCGAATTAAATTTTTTAAACAAAATACGAATAAGTTGAAATTTGGTTGCATTAGTAGGATATAGTCATTTTTGTGGCATAGAAATCAGCAGTCATATTGGAACATTAAATACATGTTAGAAAATTGAAAGTAGTCTTAATACCAATATACTACAAATAGTATTATTAATGTATTAATTTGAAACTCTGTACAAGTCACGTGTTCAAAAAGAATTGAAAATTACTAGTGTTCTAGTGTTTAAAATGTAAATGACACTTTAAAGTAAGAATACGGCTACTGGGTTTTTATCATAAGACTAGACATAGATTGCAGAAGATATTTCAAGAAAGTTAGAAAGAAATTATGGCATCAGTTGGCGGACATAGAAATGAAGATAGGCCCTAACTATTTTATTTAAGTACTATAAAACATACAATATATCTAATTTGAATGAATCAAGTATAGTTTTGTTTGTAATAAATTCATATAACCTTGAACATTGAAGAATGAATGAATGAATGAATGAATGAATGAATGAATGAATGAATGAATGAATGAATGAATGAATGAATGAATGAATGAATTTAGCCATTTTGTCCCGTGAAGGGCAAAGGCCTCCTATAAAAGGGGTGGCTCGTTATTACTCGCCTGGTGAGCTATTCCAGGCGAGATTTCTCTTTGTCGGTCTGGTATACCTTTATTAAATTACATAAAACCAAGAAACCAAGTACATTTCCTACGTATCTTAAGTAGAACCGGCATAATAGGTAAAAGAAGTATGAGTGATACAAGCATAAGTAAAACAAGTCATATTAGACAAATTAAGTAGCCTATAACGAGTGAAATTAGCTAAAGAAGTGAAGTGTTATGATATGTGGAAATAATGTAAAGTGAAGTCTATTTCATTATTAGATACAATTATGGTGTCAGAAATCTTGATGAGTTTTATTGCGAGTATAGTTATCGTCGAGAGACGAACGCGGTAGCAAACAGTTGCGCAAGCCATATACGTTATAGTACAATATAATATTATTATCAGAAGTAAAACTCATCATAATTAATGTACAGTAATAACCATTGCAAAACTGTTACTTTACATCACTTTATTGGGGTCTAAAATTAACCTTTTGGGAAACTCTGTAACAGGTCTTTAAATTGTTGGAGATATAATTACTTTCGATGTATATTTTTATTCCCTCAGTTAGGAATTACTGGTGCCTTTAGTAAAGTGAAGTCTCAGTATAAGAGCAGAAATGTCGTACCAGCAGGATGGCATCTCGCCACACTTTGCAAGACCTACACGAGAACTGTTAAACGACAAGTTTGGCGACAGATGGATTGGACGTGCTGGACCTGTCACATGGCCACCTCGTTCAGCTGACGTTAAGCCTTTGGATTACTTTTTATAGGGGATACGTGAAACGAAAAGGCATGTCTGTAGCACCTACAGCCAAAGAGAGTATGAAGAAATGAACACATGAAACATATGGCAATATTAGGCCTAATCTCTGTATATTGTCAAATGTTAGAAAAAGTTTCCATAAGGGAATTAGTAGTGTTTACCATACTATTAATTGGTTTAATGTGGGCCACTCTGTATGCTGTGGTATAATAACACTGTATCAAGCCACCAATCTCAAAAATCTTATTTCTGTCGCTTCCAATCTTTTCTGGACTTCAATTCAAACCTTTTGAAAGCATCTCTTTACTAACTCTTTTCCTACCGACCTTTAAATTGTTTACACAAGAGTATCTGAATCTATGAGCTTAACATATACATTTGCATGCTCTCAGACTTGAAACTTCAATTCAAATCCTTTTGAGAGCTCATCTCCTTACTAACTCACTTCATATTGAACTTCTATTCGTTACACAGAATTATCTGAATCAATTCAGCATACATTTGTATGTTTTCAGATTTCAGACTTTAATTCAAACCTTTTTGAGCAATTCAAATCTATTTGAGCACATCTTCTTACTAATTCATTTCCTATTGAACTTCTAATCGTTACACAGAAATATCTGAATCTATTCAGCATACATTTGTATGTTTTCAATCTTCAGGCTTTAATTCATATCTTTTTTGAGCAATTCAAATCTTTTTGAGCTCATCTTCTTACTAATTCATTTCCTATTGAACTTGTAATCCTTACAAGAAATATCTGAATATATTCAGCATACATTTGTATGTTCTCAGTCTTCAGGCTTTAATTCAATTTTTTTTTTGAGTAATTCAAATATTTTTGAGCTCATCTTCTTACTAATTCATTTCCTATTGAACTTCTAATCATTACACAGAAATATCTTAATCTATTCAGCACACATTTGTATGTTATCAGTCTTGGGGCTTTAAGTCAAATCTTTTTTGAGTAATTCAAATCTTTTTGAGCTCATCTTACTAACTCATTTCCTATTGAACTTGTAATCGTTACACAGGAGTATCTAAATCTATTCAGCGTATATTTGTATGTTTTCAGACTTTAGGCTTTAATTCAAATCTTTTTGAGCTCATCTTCTTACTACTTCATTTCCTATTGAACTTCTAATCGTCACACAGAAATATCTAAATCTATTCAGCATAAATTTATATGCTCTCAGACTTCAGTTCAAAGTTTCTTGAGAGAATCTCTGCACGAACTCATTTCTTAATTACCTCCGAATTGTGACGTCGAAGGCGGCAAAGAGCTCTCTTAATTCGGCAAGTTCCTTTTAGAGGGAAAATCTGTACTCAATAAAAGTTCAAAATAAAATATGAAACATAATACAGATAATATATAAATAGATTTTATCCTTAAGAATATCAGCATGTCGTCCTCGGCAGTCTAGCGCCAATCGAAAACGTCCATGTGGCCAGGCCCTCTTGTGTACGGGGCTGTGCCAAGTGCTACTCTTTATACCACGGTTGACTCTGCTATTTGGAATGGTCTGTAAAATCTGGTGACCGTAAGTTAAGTGTATATGTAATATTTTCGAAAGTTAAAATTCATCCTCGGGTATCCTGCTCATCTCACATCTCCTTTCTCTGGGCTTTATGCTTTATGGATAAACTTTAGTCGGTATACAGAAGGACTTCCGTCCGCTCTCTCCATACATAAGTTCAGGCAAAGAAATTAAAGTATTCGTATCAGTTGTCAATCAAATCCTGCAGTCCCTTTTATTTGTTCATGCCAGGAATAAAGAGAAGTTTTGTGCATGTTTCGAGCGACTGAGAACTTTAATACAGATATCGTGATGTCCCATAAAAGTATTTACAATGCAACTTGGACTAGTCTATATCATCTTCCTACTCAGTCCTCGAAATGTTCTTCAGCAGAACCTTGTAAGGTCGTAATATTTGACTACAACTCAATATAATATCTTGATGAGAAGAGGTTTGAGGTCCGAAGATGTTCCGAGATGAATACAAGGGTTTTGTAATACTTCTGTGAATTTTCCTCCGCTTGCTCTCGTATTTGTTTGACTCCAAAGACTCCATTTAAAGTTTTAATTGGCTGATATTTTATTTGCAGATGGTGTATTTGCTTTAAGCCAAGTCTGGTATCTCATTTAGAGCTGTCTTCAATTCGTTTCAAAGGAATGTGTACTTACGCCCTTTGCAGACTTAATACGTAACAGAAACCTCTGTTACTTTGAACCGTTTCTCGGCATGCAACTTTATTCTTTCATTGTTTTATCCGAAGATTACGAGCAAACAGTCGTAGCAAATTGCGCATTTACAAATTTTCCAACTTGAATGTGAATGAGATCTTAGAAAATTAAATGTATAGACTGCATGCTACGTAGTTCGTATAATTATACTCAGTTAGATTTTATTGTAATCGCTGTAATCTTAATCAAGTTTTTAAAAATACAGCTGAAAAGAAGCGTAATTTTAATCCAGTGATACACAATTATGAAAATTAAATTAAATTAAATTTGTACCGAACCGTAAAATTGTTTGGTTGTGATACTATTAACCGTAAGGTTAATTTTATACAGTCTTTTTTTTTAAACGAGACAAACAGTTTAGTAAAAATTCTCCATTGATTGTTTTATAAGAGATTAGGCCCTGTATTAATTTAAACCTTCTGGAATTCGTGATTAAAACTGATTTTTAAATCAAGTTGTTTCAAAATACGCAATCTGAAAATCGGTGCACTTCTTTCCAATTTATAATAAGCAAACATGAATAAAACCAAATCTGTATTTAATTTTTGTTAAACACATGCAGCTTCATTTATTTGTATCTTTGAATGAATATATGTGTTTCTGTCTACAATGTTATCAAGATAGAAGCTCGCGAGTTTAAAACATAACAGAGGGTGGAGGATTTTTAATGGAATTAAAAGTCCTTACAATAGAGTTGATAAGGTTATCAATGTGTACATTACCATTTTTGTATTAGTATCAATCAAGTCTTTGCCTTAATTTGTCATTCGAACCCATTTATTTTAACTACCTGTCCTTCCCCCTGTCTGCTTTTTGAATCCCCGCCCCCCCCTTCTCTCTCTTTTTCACATGTAGGGTAAACATTGGTAATTTCGTGATAATTTCATGAAAACTAATTTAAAATGCAAATGTGTAAATATATCCTTATTCCGATTTTTTCATCTAAAAGACGATAACTTGCTGTACAAATCTGGAGACATAAAAGATTGGATACGTTCTTGAATATGTGTCAAAAACCACTTTTACAACTTAAGCTGAAAGGTTGGTTATTTCGTGATAACCCTGGTACTTTCGTGATATTGCATTGATAATTTCGTGAGAGGTAGAAGAATTGTGGAAAAATTCATTGAAGTCAAATGAAATTCTCATTTCTTGTTATAAGACTTCAAACATAGTAATTCCGTCTAATATTCATAGCAAGAAAACATAGAAATACATATCAACACATAATAAGAATGAAATCAAAGTAAAAATTGGAATAGAAAAGGGATCTTCTTTGCCCTGAAGGGGTGAACACTTTTATTACGGACTTTACTATAGCCTATATTACTAGGGTAACTCCAAAAGTAATGCATAATGTTTGTTTAAAACTTATATTTTTATCCTACAGCTTTGCTATTTTCACAGAATGTAGATGCATCCTTAAGGAACAAAATGTCACTTTTCCACATAATCCCCGTCCCTTTCAACTGCCTTACGTAACCTAGGAACGAGGGTCTGTAGACCAGCACGGTAAAAGTCTGGGCCAACACGTCTGAGCCACTCTTTAGCAGCGTGCACAAGGGAGTCATCTTCTAACCTCGTTCCGCGAAGGGATCTTTCAGTTTACCAAAGAGATGGTAATCGCACGGTGCCAGTTCAGGATTGTAAGGCGGATGTTTCAGTGTTGTCTATCCGAATTTTCTGATCTGGTCTGTGGTCTTGTGGCTAACATATGGCTGTGCGTTTTCGTGCAATAGCAGAACATCCTGCTTCTCCCGATGTCGTCGAACACGACTCAGTCGAACTAGAAGTTTCTTGAGATTTGCAACATACCCGTCAGAATTAATGGTGGTTCCGTGTGGCATGATGTCCACAAGCAAGAGTCCTTCTGAATCGAAAAAAACAGTAGCCATAACGTTTCCTGCCGAAGATGTACTTTTGAATTTCTATTTCTTTGGTGAATTTGCATGATGCCACTCCATTGTCTGCCTCTGTCTCCGGTCCAAAATGGTGGAGCAATGTTCCATCTTCTATCACAATTCTTGCAAGTAAGTCATCTAGCACTTATCATTGACACTTAGCATGATAACAATTCAAACAGAAGCTACACTGAACCCATTGCGTCTCCGTTTTCTTTTTTGTTATCACATCTTGTCTTCAGATTTCTAAAATTCGTATTGTAATACAATTTTTAAAATAGTATAAACTGTAACACTTAATGCTCAACAAAATTTCGCCTCAAACAGCTAAGATTTCTATCAGTAAAGCTAAGCCTATATGGCGACTACAGATGTATCTAAAATTCCAAAAATATTTCCTAAAATTTCATGAAGATTCAATAAATCTTTATACCAAATATCATATGCTTACCTTTAGTAATAAGCCTGTAATGTAATTACAAACATCCACAAAATGTGTACGCCTGAGAAGTCGACGCAAACTTGCTCTCTCCAAACATAAAAGCTCACTGAAGCAACTACAATAGTCACACAAAGCTCAGCTGTATGTTTCTGGAAACTGGACAACATATGTAATCCCTTGGCGGAAATTTGGATCTCGTAACACGATTGGTTAGTTCACAAAAGAGCAAAAAAAAAGTATCACGAAATAACCACTGCCACCCTATGTACCTACTTACTTACAAATGGCTTTTAAGGAACCCGCAGTTCATTGCCGACATAAGTCCACCATTGGTCCTTATCCTGTGCAAGATTAATCCAGTGTCTATCATCATATCCCACCTCCCTCAAATCCGTTTTAATATTATCCTCCCATCTACGTCTCGGCCTCCCCAAAAGTCTTCGCATGTATGTATGTATGTATGTATGTGTGTGTATGTATGTATATATATATATATATATATATATATATATATATATATAGTATGACGCAGAATAAAGTATACCGAAACTAAAGAACATGAAATTTAATTGAAAAACATACAGTATCTACCAGTAATGTGTACATGTAAAAATTCTCCATTATTTCTTAGACATGTTTGGTAACGCTCTTTATTGTTTCAGTGTAAAATGTAAACAGTGATTGTAGTTTCTGGTAATTAAATATCTATCAATCTGATCAATTATAATGTGTTTAATTAGAAGTTTTGTAATCATTTAATTATTGTGACAAAATAATTGGTTGAGGATTAAGTGGATGAAAGGATTAAAGAACCATAGAGGATCGGTTGCGCTAAGTTAATACTGGAAAAGTCTAAAGAAGCTATGAAAATGTGTATTTTTTAAAATATAGGCTCTGTTTATATTTGCGGTAAGTAGTTATAACAGCACTGTTATTTCTTTGTTTGCACAGCAACCAGAGACCATGTGGTATTGTCAACTTATGAAGAATGTAAACAACAATGGTAAGTAGACAAAAAAGGCATGATCGTACAAAATAGCTATTTATGTGTCAAGTACGCAAAATAAGGCTTTAGCGGACGAATTCTATGTTCTTGCACAAGGTGTAAGCCGAATCCAAAATACGGGATGAGTCCACTAAAGGTTTCGCGTACGTGTTGCATACAATAGTTTTTAGTAAAGCTCTCTAAATTATATGAAATAAAATAAAGTGAAAGTAAATATAAATATAAATGGCATAGTCCGCCTAGGCCGCTAAAGTTCAATTTTTCGGACTGATAACAGTATGAAGGGTATTATGTTGACTATTACACTTTTACTACGTCATACTCCTTTTGACCAATAAAACGGTACGAAAGGACGTCTTTCAACCTATCATGGCTGCTTATCGCACAGTTTTATCGCTTCCCTAGCATTTGTTTAATTTTATCGCTTCCCTAGCATTTGTTTAATTTTATCGCTTCCCTAGCATTTGTTTTTTATCACTACCCTAGCATTCGTTTCTTTATTTACCAACATTTCAAACTGCAAATTCTTTACGGTACTATAAAATATGCTTTGTGATCGTCATTTGTTCATAACATAGACATTCAATTGAAATGGCAGCTCCGTTCAAACGTTTTGGTGAAGCTAACATTAGTGAAATTGAATTTCAGTAAGTCAATTAACATTTTATTGTATTAGAGTACTTTATTTCTTCTAATCTTTATATACTTTCTTCTAATCGTGTAATAATCAATCAAATCCCACTAGAGGTTTGATTTTCTCTATATAAATCAAAACATCTAATGAGATTACTGTTGATAATTAAGCACTGAGGGCAACAGTTTTGCTAAACCGAAGGTTGTGACTCGAGGTTTTGTAAGTTGTCCGAGATGTATTAATTATTAATAATTCCAGTTGCATTCAATGAATTATGCCTCACTTCTTTACTAGAAAAGGAAATAAATATTAATATATCACATTAATTTGATGAATGTTTGTCAAAGTTATATACGTCAGAGTCAACAACGAAGTTACTAATGAAATGGTAACTACGAAGTTTACTAACAAACTCAGTTTCAGAAGTTGTGTAAATTAAAAAAAACTCTCTTGCAATTGTCTGTAACCATGTAATTTCTATTTCAATTTCGCTAAATACTAATTCGTGTTTGATTTTATTATTTTCTGTATTTTGTATTGTGTTCAGTTTCAGACGTTGTGTGAAGTCAAAACATTACTCTCTTGCAATAGCCTGTAACCATGGCAAACTTTATAGGACCGTGGGCATGCTATAAATCCCTAATGCCTGCGAATTCCTTATACTAGCAGAGTCAGAAAGTATCGGAACTTCGGGTGGCAACGCCATGCTCTGTAGGCAACTTCTCTTCCTTGTCCGTGTGGTATGTGGCTTACTCTCCATGCATACAGACTCAGTGTGTCGACCTATCAAAGGGGAAAGTAATGCTTGAAGTGCCTTTTGATTTCCAAGGTCTCATAAATTTCCAGTTTATTCCTGAGGGTCGAACTGTCAGTAAGGAGACGTATGTTGCAATTCTTCGACGTCTTTGTGATGCAGTTCGACGGAAAAGACCCAATTTGTGACAAGGACAGAATTGGGTTCTTCATCATGACAATACCCTAGCACATCGGTCGCTCTTGGTGTGCGAATTCCTCGCACAACACAAAATACCTTTCCTTCCACAGCCACTATATTCTCCAGATTTTGCCCGGGAATCGAACCCGGGCCACCTGGTCGTACTGTACCGTAAAGTAACAGCAAACCTGTTTCTTTGGGCAATAAGTTTCGCTCCCTGGTTATAAGGATAAAATAAAATAAATATCAACAATAAAATTTTTACCATAGTAACCGTTACAATAGTGATTCTGTACAAAACAAATTAAATACATTTAGAAAATGCTATTAAACATTATACAGTCATATAATAGTACATTACGCAACGAGCCTATAATGGTAGTAATTAAGACGCAAGTATGTTTGTTTATGAAACAAGCGCAAGCGAGTTTCATAACTTTCATACAAGGTCTTAATTACCATTATAGGCAAGTTTCATACAACTTTTTATGCTCGACCATATTTCTAAATTGAAATTATTCATAAGTTTTCATGTATGGTTATGCAAGTCACGAACGGTACTGACCTGAATTGTGAGATGTGCGCAGACGCAAAAGTATTGATTTTTTGCGAGGCCACGAATACCATTGACCTTGATATAATCTAGAGAACATTACGCAACGAGCCTATAATGGTAGTAATTAAGACGCAAGTATGTTTGTTTATGAAACAAGCGCAAGCGAGTTTCATAACTTTCATACAAGGTCTTAATTACCATTATAGGCAAGTTTCATACAACTTTTTATGCTCGACCATATTTCTAAATTGAAATTATTCATAAGTTTTCATGTATGGTTATGCAAGTCACGAACGGTACTGACCTGAATTGTGAGATGTGCGCAGACGCAAAAGTATTGATTTTTTGCGAGGCCACGAATACCATTGACCTTGATATAATCTAGAGAACATTAGTCTTGATATAACCTGAAAATTGATTTAGAATTGAAAAAGGAGATGACAAATTGAATTTATATGAATATTACTTACAATTAGCGCTAATTATTATAGTAACGGAACATAACCTTCTGCGACAGTATTGGATTTCCAGCCTCCGTGACATTTCCCTAGTTGTCTTTCAATCTCATATCCGAGAATAATCGAAAACCTGAACTTTAATGAATAGGTGTAATTTAATGATATGCATTAAAGGACTGCTACCAGGTGTATAATTACTACATTTCGGCATGGTCGAGCATAAAAATGTTTTCGATGATATCATAACTCATATAAAAATTTGTATCAATAAAAATATTTCTTTCTAAATATAAGATTTGATGTGTCTGAGCATTTTGTAAAAAAATTCCTTAATTCAGTTTTAATTGTAATTATGCGTTAATTTTAAAAACCCTGTTATATATAATGTTCGGCTTCCATCTTGGAGTTTCTCTTTTTGTACGTAAATACACGGATAATTTATCACAAGACTTTGTTTCTATGGTTACCGATCTGGAAAGATCGATATAAATGAACGATGGCGTTGCTGTCTTGTCGCGCAAAACATTAGCTGATTTCGGTTTAGTCGCAAGGGATTCGATTTATATTGTCGTTAATTGCGATCGCTGGCGTGATAACTCATTGGTGTAATGGGATGCAGGCTGCCCGGTATAAACTGAGTGTGAAAAATGTTACTTGGACTTCGTGAAAATTTAATGTGATAAACATTGATTCCAAACTCGAAAGCAAAGCAGCGATCCCGCTTGGCTGAAAGTTGTTATAGCCCTTTTTTACCCAGTGCTCTTTCCTTTATAATCAAGAATTGGGATCTATAAAGCCCATTTCGAGGTTCAGATTTAGCCTTTGCCATCTGCTACGTGTTCCTCCATTTCCTCTGGGTTTGTGTGTATAAAAGAGTTTTGACATTCTATCGCAGTGCATTCTATCAAGATGTTGTTTTCCATTTCTTTTGGTAGTCCTCAGTCTACTCTATATGGAGTTTTTATTTTCTTCACTTTGTAATCTATCCCTGAAGGTTACTCCTAGCATATACGTATAGAATCTCATATTTGTTTACTCCAGTGCACTTTACGTTTTATATATTTCCGCAGGAGTTCTCTGACTAAAGTGTCATGTAAATTCGTTTAAGGAGAACCTGGATTTATCTCTAGGGATAAACAGAAAATAACACTGCATGACGTCAAGATGCATAAAGGACAGTGAAATGAAAGTCTGAGCATTCTTCATCCCGCTTCTGGAATGTAAAATCATTGTTGAATCCATTTACCTGAGAAAAGAGGTATTATCAGCAAAGAAGTAAAAGACAGAAGGAAAAGAAGAAAGGAAGGAATGAAGAAAGGAAAGATGAAAGAACCAAAAGAAGGAAAGAAAGGAAGAAAGAAAATAACAGAACAAAGAAAGAAAAAAGTCGAGTAACAATACATTATCAACATCACTCACAAATTAGGCAAATAATTTCGGTCTTATGTAGTAGGCTAATAGACTACACGGCAGCTATATGCGTCGTAGCATTTCTGGTATGTGATTTCACAAGCTTGTACAGTAGAACCAATCAGAATCAGTCTGTAACAAGTACTTCCCGAGTTCGTTTATTCACGTGTCAGTGTTTCAATAAATTGAATAAGTAAAACTAACATTTACTATGTGTGTAAGATAAATAAATGGAAGAAGAGACTGTAAAAAGACAAGTATTGCACAGGCAGAAGCGGAAAATAGTGTTTAAGTTGTATAATTATTTTAAAAGCGTTGACGAGCAGAACGCTGCCGGCCATCTTGATGCTGACTACAACGTTGCCAACATGCAAGAAACGACTGCAGAAGCATGTGGTGTGGGATTGAGAACCGTGCAAAGAATATTGCTAGTGAAGGAAAGAGGGTTTGTTTGGTGTCACGCTTACAGTAATCAATGGCTGTGGTCATTATTGTATTTTGATAATTTAAATTCTCTCCTGCGCTATTTGTAATACACGTGCTCGTGAAGTACGATGTGGCAATGTTGTACACTGCCTTGCTCTCTCGATCTGTCTCTCTCGACGCAAACGCTAGCAGACTACCGCCTTCCGAATTGCCGTCGACTCTAGTAGTAGTCGGCAAAGCTTACGTCATACGAAATGTAACCCGCAACACACAGTGAAGGGGAAGGTAGGCGGAGGAGTATATCCAAACTGCTTAACATTGAATAAGTGATGGCTAAGGGGAGGGAGATCAGGCCTTACCTCTCCGTCCTGCTTGTGTATTAAGGGGTTGACTCTCGAGTCAAATGCCGACCACTGGTCTAAACGAAACGACAAAAAGATAAGACAACAATGGAGGGCCCATAAAGGCAGAATATACGAAGTCTATGTAACAAAGTAATACTAAACAACTAAACTATAGGCCTATTGGAAAAAGAAACGTCAGTAAACCGATCAGAATAAGATGGACTTATCAGTTTCCTTGAAGACGGAACGACCCACGAGTTTTACAACGTTTTTGATGACGATGATGAATTGATGATGAAAATGAAGAAGATGCTGATATGGTTTGGGTTGTGGCCCTGTAATTTCTTTATTCCAGATGCTATTATTGACAACAAAATATAGGTCAAATTGTAGTTTTCTTATAATAGCTCTTAACATAAATAAGGTCCAGTATTTTGTGAGTGATGTGTTTGTTTAATTTTTAAGAAAATATTAGTTTTATAAAGTTTCGGTGAAAAGTATTGTGACTTTTGAATGTTAATAAACTTATAATAAAAATTCATATAAATAAATTTGATACAAAAATACAAATAAACAAATCTACAAGTAAAAAATAGAAGAGTAAATGAAATGTGGTATATATAAATAAAATGAGGCAAATTAATCAGAAACAGAAACACTGGCAGAAGGAAAAAAAGAAAAAAAAATGATTTTCAATGTAAGGTTTCCAGCGAATAGAATGATACAAAGGTCGTCCTCTTATGTGTACGGGAAAGAAAGAAGGGAAGGAAGGACTCTTAGTAATCTTATATAACTTGGAGGTTTCCCCAGGGAATGTAATTTTTATCCGAAGTAATCCTCCTTCAGCTATTACCTGACTTCGCCATTTTGTTTAATTCCGTTTCCAGGAAAAGCTTAATCAAAACCGAATTATTGGAAGGTCATATAGACTTAATTAATAGGAGACATTATTTTCAGTTCCTTCAGAAATTGAATTCAGTCGATTGACTCTAATCAGAAAGCAGTTGGTTAGATTTCGAGGACTGAGAGGTTTCAGGTAGGCCCACACAAAATAACTTTCGGGGAGGTTGTCTCCAAATACGTTAGTCTTTTTTGTAATTCCATTACATACATACATACATACATACATACATACATACATACATACATACATACATACATACATACAATGGCGGGCTTATGTGAGGGCGGCAATGAACCTCGGGGTTCCTTAAAAGCCAGTAAATAAGTAAGTATTATTTATTATTATTATTATTATTATTATTATTATTATTATTATTATTTCACGACGCTTTTCAAGTACAGCGGTTATTCAACAAAAAGATAGAAAGGAAGGAAGAAAGAGTGAAAGAAATAGAAATTATGTAAGAGATAAAGAGAAATGAAGTAAGAAATAAAGAAGAGGAAGAAAGAATGGAAGAAAAACAAAGAGCATTCAGAGAGGAGTGTGCTAAGTCGTAGTTCTCATTGCCGTTTTTAGAGCTGATACGGTATCAAAACGATTAAGAATTAGTAGTTTGAAACGATACTTACAAGAGACAAGCAGACACTGCAATTACAGAAGAAAAATACTCGTAAATCACAGTTTCCATTGTCTAGAATCGAATCCGGGACCATAGTGTTTATAACCGAAATGTAGAGTTTTGGTTAGAAAAAATGACCGACTGCCATACGCAAAGTCCCCTTCGGCAAACTTCGGTTAATTCCGTAAAAGCTTAGGTTTACACGTTAACGAATTTCTTATAGAAGACCCCGCTCTGTTGTTCCTTGTTTGTTTATTATTTCTTATAGAAGATTCCGCTCTGTTTTTCCTTTTTTGTTTGTTTGTTGCTTTTTCTGTCTGTTTATAGGTCAAATGTTGTAACTAATCCATAACAAAGTTATATTCAAGGTCTAAATTGGCTACAGCTCATGCATTTTGTCAAGACACTCGCGATGCGCAGTAGGGGAACAAAGTTTCTGTAGAGGGGATAAGAGTAGAAGGGAAGGTCGGGTGTGTGTCTACCGAGTTCAAGGTAAATGCTAACCCATTCCCCTACAATTCATAAGTAGACTCATCCAATCTCGTGCGCAGCTCTGTAGGAAGAGTGGGGGAGTGTCTGGACATACAGCATGAGCTGTACAAAATAAACATTCTTTCCCTAGTAGGGCGCTGCCCGAAGCGGACTCAGACTAATTCACGCTTGCAGGAAATTGCTCATTTTTTGTGTCTAAGGCTGTACCTCTTCAACGACATTTACGGTAAGTCTAATTTAGATTCAACTACTCGTAGGCTAATGGACCATCTTGTTGTTGGTATTCGAATACTTTTATCAGTGCTCGGGCTTCGAACTCTGGGAGTGCCCAGTGAAGGAGCCACTGCGTGTTCGAATGCAAATTCTCATTATTGTAAGTGAATCGTGAGTCACGCGTTGCGTGTCCAGTTGCTTTAAAAACTTGTGACTCGATTGCCAAGAGACCTGTGACTGTTGTAACAACTGAATGTCGCACGAACTGATTGTCGAGGCAATTGTTTCCAAATTACATTTCCCAAGCGTCGCATTGTCTCCTACGCTTGTTTTTATTGGATATATTAGCAAATAAACTCTTCGCTGTAGCGAACAGAACGTTTCTTTTTAAGGAAGTAGGGCGTTAACGTTCAACATATTTATTTTGTTTCATGCGCATTTCGTATTATAGTAGTTTTCGATGATGGATTTGTGTTTTTGTGGGTGATACATGTGCTTTTGTATGCTGTGTTTAATTTGTGTTGTGTTTTTTTTTTGTGTGTGTCTTTTGATGCGCGAGTATCTATGTATAAGTATTTGAGCTCGTGCCTCTGTGTATGTGAGTGTGTGTGTTTGAGGTCGTGCCTTTGTATGTATTTTAGGTACATGTGAACACGTACCTTACCTTTGTGTGTATATTTGTGTATGTAAGTATTCGAACTCTACGTTTGTGTGTGATCTCGTATTTTTGCGTGTGTGTGTCTGTGAGCTCGTGCCTTTTTGTGTGTGTGTGTGTGTGTGTGTGTGTGTGTGTATATATATTTTTTTTTAATTGGACAGCATGTTCCATTACAAGGTTACTAATACTACATACCTTGTTGATCATTCAATACAATTCTAAATTACTATTAGGTAAACACTATAGATAAATGTCACATATGGCTTCACTGTTCTTTGAGTCTGGTTCATAATTATCTACTTCACTTCCCATTTATGTTTATACTTAATACACTTCTATATCGCTAGTATTACTAAGAGATAAGTATTATATAATTACACAATTTTCACTATGACTACTGTTTGCACTTCTGTTATGTTGTTATTACACTATATACACTATTTACAACTCTGTGTAAAATGTTAAATGTTATGTTTTATATAACGACGCTCGCAACTACAGATGTTATATCAGCGTCGCCAGATGTGCCGGAATTTTGTCCCGCAGGAGTTCTTTTACATGCCAGTAAATCTACTCACATGAGCCTGTCGCATTTAAGCACACTTAAATGCCATTGACCTGGCCCGGGATCGAACCCGCAACCTTGGGCATAGAAGGCCAGCGCTATACCAACTCGCCAACCAGGTCGACAACTCTGTGTGTATGTATGTATGTATGTAGGCTATGTATGTATGCATGTATGTATTCGAGCTCGTTTGTGTATGTTTGAGCTCGTGTCATTGTGTGTGTCTGTGTGTGAGGTCGTAACTTTGTGTGCGTGTGTGTGAGCTGAAATCTTTGAATGCGTGTGTGTGTGTTCTTTTGTATTTGTGTGAGATCTCGTGCCTCTGTTTTGTGTGTGAGCTTGTGTCTTTGTGTTTCTATATGTAAGTGAGCTCGTATCCTTGTGTGCGTCTGTGTGATCTCGAGTCTTTGAGTGCGCGTGTGTATATGCGTCTTTGTGTGCGAGCTCGTGCCTCTATGCGTGCGTGCGTGCAAGCGTGTGTGTGTGTATTTTTGAGCTCGAATATTTGAGTGCGTGTTTGTATGTGAAACCTTCTGTATGTGTCTTTAAGTGTGTGTTTATCTCCGTGTGAATTCTCTTCTTCTTGTATGTGTGAGGGCGTGACTTTTCCTGTTTTTGTCATTTTCGTGTGTGAGCATGCGCCATTGCGTTTGTACTTTTTGCGGAAATCACACGCCTCTAGTATGTGTGTGTGTGTGTGTGTCTGTGTGTGCGCACGATTTTATGTGCTTACATTTCTTCGGTGTGTGTGTATCTGTGTGTGTTTAAATTGGTTGTGCGTTTCTAGTAGTTCACTTCTAACTTGTACACAGTATTGAATCATTTGTAAGATGGTTTCTCTTCGTAGGTAGTCAAAATTCCTCCAAAAGAATTCATGACAGTGGTATGTAGAACACGCTGTGAATGTGTTATTCAAATAGCTCAGCATATTTCAGCGTTTTGGTATTTTGAAGCAGAAAAATGTAAATAATTTAAGTGATGGGAAGTTATTAAATGAAGAGATATTATGGTAAATTTCGAAATAGATTGTTTTCGATTTTTCCTTTCTGTGTAATGAAAATTATGTTCCCCCTATGTTTTCCTCCACTCATACATTGAAATAAATTATCTTATATTTTCATACCCTCTCATGTGTTTAAGATAACTATCGATGTCATGAAGGTAACATAATTTCTCATTACACCTTTTACGCATTTCTCAACTTTTCAGGGGTAGGGCATGGTTGCGCCCCACGGTCAGGTAAGATGCAGCAGATAAAAAAGAGTCCCTGTTTTGTGGGCATAGTTGCGCCGCGTTCCCATCAGGTAGAAAAAAGTGTCGGCATAGTTGCGCCCCGATGAAGTAGATAGAGAAAAAAACATACGGAAACTCGAGCCTCATAATCAACCAACCTTATTGATTTCTTATTCGATTTAATATGCATTATCGATACCGTTAAAATGAACACCATGAAGTTGGCAGTACTTTATTAACTGTTTTTCTGTTGTTTATGCAGTTATTATCGATAGCCTACCGTTAAAATGAACACCATGAAGTTGGCAGTACTTTATTGACTGTTTTTTCTACTGTTTATGCAGTGATTATCCATAACCTACTGATATCGATAGGCTCTGTTTTTTTAACCACGTGATCGAGGAATTCAGAAGCGGTAAAATAGACAGATGTTGTTAAAAATGCAGCTACCACTATAATATTTTTATGCTCGACCGTACCGAAATGTAGTAATTATATACCTGGTAGCAGTCCTTTAATGCATGTCATTGAAGTATACCTATTCATTAAAGTTCAGGTTTTCGATTATTCTCGGATATGCAATCGAAAGACAACTAGGGAAACGTCACGGAGGCTGGAAATCCAATACTGTCGCAGAAGGTTATGTTCTGTTACTATAATAATTAGCGTTAATTGTAAATAATATTGAAATAAATTCAATTTGTCATCTCGTTTTTCAATGTCGAATTAAATTTCAAGGTTATATCAAGTTTAATGTTTATCTTACTCTCTAGATTATATCAAGGTCAATGATATTCGTGCCTCGGAAAAAATCAATACTTTCGCGTCTGCGCACATCTCACAATTTATGAGGTAGGCTATTGCACTCACTCACATAACAATAACATGAATACTTATGAATAATTTCAAGTTAGAAGTATGGTCGAGCATAAAAAGTCGTATGACACTTGCCTATAATGGTAATTAAGACGCTCATATGAAAATTATGAAACTCGCTTGCGCTCGTTTCATAAACATCCTCGCGTCTTAATTACTACCATTATAGGCTCGTTGCATAATGTACTATTAAGTAATTTATTTATTTTATGACGATCACTTTCGTGTATACTATGCCCATCGGGCAGCAACTATGCCATGTCCATTCTGCTACCTGATTTCTTCAGGGCGCAATAATGCCATGTCCATTCTGATACCTGATTTCTTCAGGGCGCAACAATGCCATGTCCATTCTGCTACCCGATTTCTTCAGGGCGCAACAATGCCATGTCCATTCTGCTACCTGATTTCTTCAGGGCGCAACAATGCCATGTCCATTCTGCTACCTGATTTCTTCAGGGCACAACAATGCCATGTCCATTCTGCTACCTGATTTCTTCAGGGCGCAACAATGCCATGTCCATTCTGCTACCTGATTTCTTCAGGGCGCAACAATGCCATGTCCATTCTGCTACCTGATTTCTTCAAGGCGCAACAATGCCATGTCCAATCTGCTACCTGATTTCTTCAGGGCGCAACTATGCCATGTCCATTCTGCTACCTGATTTCTTCAGGGCGCAACAATGCCATGTCCATTCTGCTACCTGATTTCTTTGGGGCGCAACTATGCCATGTCCATTCTGCTACCTGATTTCTTCAGGGCGCAACAATGCCATGTCCATTCTGCTACCTGATTTCTTTGGGGCGCAACTATGCCATGTCCATTCTGCTACCTGATTTCTTCAGGGCGCAACAATGCCATGTCCATTCTGCTACCTGATTTCTTCAGAGCGCAACAATGCCATGTCAATTCTGCTACCTGATTTCTTTGGGGCGCAACTATGCCATGTCCATTCTGCTACCTGATTTCTTCAGGGCGCAACAATGCCATGTCCATTCTGCTACCTGATTTCTTCAGGGCGCAACAATGCCATGTCCATTCTGCTACCTGATTTCTTTGGGGCGCAACTATGGCATGTCTAGACCTCCGAATTGACCGCGAGGCGCAGCTATGCCATATCGCTTTTCAGATCACCGACGTGGTTCATGAGTGGTGACTAGAACTTTTTAAACAATCATTTACTTATTATTTATTTTGCTTTAGTTTTATTTAGGGAAAAATTATTATTAACAGCAATAAAATCAATATTAGACGACTGCTTACTGAATTTAACTTTGTAGGTTTTGAATTTTGAATAAGATTGCGTGCTCATTGTTTTATGTATTATGTTTGGCAATAGCAAGGTAAGCAAGAGCATGTTCAACTGTTTGTGTGCACTTTTCAATAGTGAAAGTGTGAAATACCATACCTAATCACAGAATATATATGTATGTATATATGTATTTGATGTCAACATTTACATCCATGTAACGTGGACCTCACAATTTTTGTATCCTGTGCCACAATTACATTCATTACAGATATACCTTATATAGACGCTCTTATAATTTAACTTTCGACCCCATTTAAATTTATCAGTATTTCCACCTTTAAAACCTAATAACTTAATTTAGATCATTCAGAATAGACATTTTTACGACTCTGTTCTTGATTTTCAGTTCACTTACATCGAACACACACTGTTTCTAATAATACTTGTTACTAAAACATACTGCATCATTGTCCAATATGTTCGTTATTATGTCTTTTTCTTGAGTACATTTCATTTTCAGATCTCACTAATTTTCTACATATTATACTTCACTATCCTATCTGGCCTCCCCGCCATACTCCTCACCTATTTTCATTATCTCTATCGTTTTACTGATCTTCCTGTTACACTTCTCTAATTCATTCAAAATTGACACTTTTATCACTCTGTTCTTGATTTTCAGTTTCTCTTAGACTATATCGAACACACACTGTTTCTAATAATAGGCCTAATTGTTACTAAAACATATTACACCATTGTCCAATATGCTCGTTATTATGACCTGTTTCTTGAGTACATTTCATTTTCCGATCTCACTAATTTTCTACATATTATACTTCGCCTTCCTAGCTAGTCTCAACCACCATACTCCTTACCTATTTTATTACCTCTGTCGCCTTATCTAACTTCCTCTAATTCATATTTCAATTTATTTATTAAGTCCTTAGTCGTCTTAGGACCAGAAACATTCACTTCACCATTTTCTACAAATCTGAATATATTTTCAATGTAGTATGCAATGAAAATCTTTAAGAACATCCGAAACAACTTGTAAAACTAGAATTATATTGTAAAGCATTAATTTTTTTCCGTATTTTAACGACATTAATGTATTCAGAAAGCATATACAGGGACATCATTTTATTTTTACTTCAATTTTTATTGTACCCGAGTTTTTGAATGTACTTCACTCCCACCCCTTCTACTAATGAAGTTCCAACTCCACACAGAGCCAAGACAGCAGATAGTAAGCAGTACTGAGTTACTGAGAATAGTACGTTCCAGAAATATGTTCGCTTTTTCCAGTGACGAAAGAGCTTTCAATATTGAATCATATTTTCGCACAGGTACTGTCCGTTTGCCTATGTCGCATCCCGATTTCCCCCACCTGCTTCTGCTCGCCCCTCTGTAAAAGCTGGGCTGTCTTAGCTCTTTTCTGAAAACATTAATTTCTCTTAGGAATTGGAAGTTTACGTAATATTATACAGCTGTTTAATTTAACTTAAATAAAAGGGCCTCGTTAAGTAATTAACTGTCACGTGATTTCCTCCCTTTCTACAATCATGCGACATAACCACTTGGACGGACAGTAGATAGCATGTCTGAGTAATTTTATATTTTCGGGTCCGGCAGAAGTGAAGATTGAATTAACAGTACGTAGAGTAGGTACAGAATTATTTCAACATGAGTTACTAGTACGAAGGACGAAACTGGCAATTGCAATTAGATGCAATAGTCTATAGTGCGATAATATGCACAAAAGAACTGAAGCCTGTATCGAAATGAACAGCCACCATTTTCAGAATTGTGTTTAAATATTCATATTATGATTATTTTTCAATTTAACTTCTTTCTCTATATTGTACGCTAATGTGCTGTAGATAGTATACACTGCAAAATGAATACGTTCGCATGGATAACTCACTTCGTGAGTAAAAACACTTATTCTTAATACAGTACTGTACTTTGATTAAAGAAAAACCTAATGAAAATTATCAATCTCAAAATCGCGATATTTCCTAGTTTACGTAAATGAACTACTTTTCTTCCTTCCTATACCTAGTAGAGTGATTTGTGTTTTACGCCAGTATCATCGAACTCCAGTCTTGGAGGGGGGAGCAAGCGGTGTTTCCGGTTCTCTAAAGGTATAGACAGGTTAATATTAAAAATGTTAGTAAAAATAAAATGATGTCCCTGTATTTTCTGATACAAGAAACTATGTGATAATCACTCTGAGATTTCGCAGCAACTGCTTTTAAACCAAATCAATGGTGTACGAATAACCAACAAACCGAATAATCCGCGCACGGATAATCGAGAGTTTGTAGTAGTCTATATTAAAATTGTTAATATTGATTACTTTTTACCACTCCTGAAACTTGTAACAATTTTGCTGAAACACCCTGTAATATTTGTGTATAAAGAGAATGGATGTGTCATCTTAGTGACACCGATTTTTGTATATTGGGGTGTCCCAGAAACAGTTAAATCATTCGCACACTTTTCCATTTTTTAATTTTAAACATGTTACAGATTCGGACAGGGTTACTAAATGTATCTGAACGTTCTTCTGCATCTGGAAGTGATGTGTTGGTAATATTAAAGCGACTTGAAGGGACGAGCGTCTCCAACAGAAGGTGGACTCATCATTCATGCGTGTAGACAATTTAATTGAGTATTCTTGCACCTACCCATTCCCTTACGCATGTCTGACATCAGAACAATAAATTATTGTTCACTTGTGTTATCACTTCGTTATGCGTGCTGCATCAATTTCCTGCTGTCCACGCGTTCTCCTTCACAATAGAGACATTCAGGACGCTTCTGGCATTTGTATAATACTCTCATTTACCAAATTTTTATACTCCTATGATACATTGATTTATTATGCAACATGAAACTAATAAAATATCCATCAAGTGTCGTCTTGTATAAAATATTGTAAATTTAAAACCTCACATTACAATGTTAATTTAGAAGTCATTTCCAGGACATAGAATATTTATACATATATTTAGTTAATTATTTATTTACTTACTTATTTATTTACTTATTTATTTATTTATTTATTTACGTATTTATTTATTTATGTAGCTATTTATTTATTTATTTATTTATTTATTTATTCATTTATGTATTTTTTATTTACGTATTTTCTTATTTATTTATGTATTTATTTATTTATGTATTTATTTATTTACTTATTTATTTTTTACTTTATTTACTTGTTTAGTTACTTATTTACTTCTTTACTTACTTGTTTACTTATTTATTTATTTGTTCGTTGGTTTGTTTGTTTACTTACTTGTTTATTTACTTGTTTATTTATTTACTAACGTATTTATTTATTTACTTACGTATTTATTTATTTACTTACGTATTTATTTATTTATTTATGTATTTATTTATTATTTTTTATGTTTTTATTTTTTAATTGTCAATTTTTATTTATTTATTTATATATTTATATGTATATATATTTATTTATTTTTTCCACTCAACAGTATAATTACAGAGTGGAAAATAGTGAAACCAGTAGTAATACATATCAATGGTGTTTAAGTAAAAGGCCTTAAACCTCAGTTTTTAAATGTGAATTTTCTACTTTTTACACTTTAATTAGTGTAATTAGCTAAAACTTAATTACAAAACTTGAAGATATGTTTTTTGACAATTATGTTTACATTCTTTCAAACAAAGTAACTAATAATAATAATGTATTAAAATTTAATTATAGCTATTTCTGAAAAAAAAGTTCTTTTGTGGGATAAGTCCTTTTACCTGAACACCATCGGATATATTCATATAATGGAATCGTCTTCATCATCTTCTACTGCTACTACTACTACTGCTACTGCTACTGCTACTACTACTACTACTACTACTACTACTACTACTACTACTACTACTACTACTGCTGCTGCTGCTGCTACTGCTACTGCTACTGCTACTGCTACTGCTTCGTGGTTTGGACTTTCAATCCGTTCCGGCTCCTATTTGTTCAGACCATCCCCTCCTAGGTCTCCCAGTACTTATTTTCCCTAGGTTGATATTTCAAGGCCATCTTAGGAAATCTACTGTCTGTCATTCTATCTATATGTTATCGCCAGTCTTTCCTTAACTTACAAATTATTTGATTCAGTTCATCTGTTTGTAATTCTTGTCGAATGTCCGTGTTACCTTTTATGTATCTAGTTTTGTATATCCAGCTATGGATCTAAGAAATATAATTTTTTCTGATAGAATTTTTGATTTTTTTTTCATTTATTACCCATGTTTCTGATCCGTACGTAAGTATCGGTATTGCCATTCATTTATATAATTTTATTACTGAATCTTGCCTGCATTATGTTTAAGTTTTCTTCTCAGTGTTTCTGTCACTATTTCGTATTTGTATGTATGTATGTATGTATGTATGTATGTATGTATGTATGTATACGTATGTATGTATACGTTTGTATTAGTGAGAGACAGTACATCCCAAATAATTAAATTGTGATACTTGTTCAGTATTTATGTCATATGTCACTGGTTTTGATCTTACTGGGATTTTTCATCCGGTATTGTTTAATTAATTGATTAGACAGTGGATCATTCTCTGTAAATCATCTCCATTTGTAGCCATCAGTATCTGGTCGTCTGCGAATAATAAGGATTTTAATTCTGTATGTTTTATTTAAATACCTCCATTCACATTGTTTTTTTTTTTTCATTCTCTCACAATCCAATCTATAAATAGATTGAAAAGAGCGGTCGATAAAAGACAACCTTGTCTAACACCTATTGGACATCTTTTATTTATTTTTATTTTTGTTCTGTCATACATACTTTTCATAACTTGTAGGCCTATTAAATGCAATGGTATTCCTCTAACTTCTAACAAATTCCGTAGTATCGATCTTGATACTTTGTCAAAGGCTTCACAATAATCTATAAACAGAAGATGGGTCTCCAAATTTTGCTCTTTTCGTTTTTCGATTACTTGTTTTAAAGTGTCAATATAACTTCTCCCTTTCCTAAATCCTGCTTGTTCTTCTAGGAGTATTCCTTCCCTTATTTTATTTTATTTAAATCTTATAATTTTTGCATATATTTTATAGGCCGTGCAAAGTAAACTAATCCCTCTGTAATTTTCTGGTTTAATTCGGTATCCTTTCTTAAATATTGATATAACTTTTGCTATTTTCCACTCTTCAGATGTTATTCTTTGTTTCTAACATATATTATATAAATTGAGTAGTCTTTCTTGTAGTTCTTTTGTAGCAATAATTTATTATCAGTTATTTGTCTTGTAAAGCAAACATTGGAGGCTTTTGAAAATAATGTTTATTTTCATGCAACCTTTTGTGACTTGAGCAAGGTTTTGATTATGTTGATCATAGTATTCTATTGACTAAATTACGTTATTTGGGTATCAAAGAAAGTAAGTTGATGATTTTTGAATCTTACTTATCAGATCGTATACAAAGTGTTTCGTTTAATGGTAAGAAATCTGATGTTATGAATTATTATTGTTATGGAATTCCTCAGGCTCCGTATTGGGTCCAATATTATTTTTGCTAGCTACTAATAACCTAGTCTATAATATAAATGCTGATACTGTTCTTACGCGGATGATACTACTTTTTTAATTAACCATAATGATATTAACTATTTGAAAAGCTTTGATCAACATAATTTAAGAGATGCTGAAATTTGCTTTAATGCAAATGGATTTCTGTTAAACCCAGCTAAAACTGAACATGTGATTTTTACTCTTAAGAAGACCGATCATGAACAAAGTCAGTTTAATGTGTTACGAGTTATTGTTGATTCCAAGTTGACATGGGAAAGTCATATTGATCATATTTCTACTAAACTTTCAAATACTTTGTTTCTCCTTATGAAATTAAAAACTATTGTACCTGAAAACTATATTCGTGATGCAAATTTTGCTTATTTTAAAAGTAGTCTTACCTATGGAATATTGCTACGGAGCAACAGTCCTTTTATAAATAGCGTCCTATTGCTTCAAAAAAGGGCCGTAAGGATTATATCAAATGCAGCTTTTAATGAACATTGTAAACCATTATTTGTGAAAAACAAAATCATGACTGTAAGAAATTTATATATTTAAGAGTTAATTTTGTATGTTAAAGATAATCTTCCGAATTTAACATTAAGAAATTATATTCATTCCTATGACACAAAACAAGGAAATGATTTTAATAGCATAACATGTAGACTTGCTAAATCCCAAAAAACTTTTGTCAAATGTCACTGAAGGTTGAAAATAAATTTTCATCTCATATTTTTTATTTAAGCAGAGCTGCTCTCAAATTTTACACCTCTAGTTGGTTGATTGGAAATATAAAAATTGGAGATTTATCCTTCGAAGGGGTGGAAAAATTCCAATATCTTGGAGCAACAGTAACAAATATAAATGACACTCGGGAGGAAATTAAACACAGAATAAATATGGGAAATGCGTGTTATTATTCGGTTGAGAAGCTTTTATCATCTAGTCTGCTGTCAAAAAATCTGAAAGTTAGAATTTATAAAACAGTTATATTACCGGTTGTTCTGTATGGTTGTGAAACTTGGACTCTCACTCTGAGAGAGGAACATAGGTTAAGGGTGTTAGAGAATAAGGCGCTTAGGAAAATATTTGAGGCTAAGAGGGATGAAGTTACAGGAGAATGGAGAAAGTTACACAACGCAGAACTGCACGCATTGTATTCTTCACCTGACATAATTAGGAACATTAAATCCAGACGTTTGCCTTGGGCAGGGCATGTAGCACGTATGGGCGAATCCAGGAATGCATATAGAGTGTCAGTCAGGAGACCGGAGGGAAAAAGACCTTTGGGGAGGCCGAGACGTAGATGGGAGGATAATATTAAAATGTATTTGAGGGAGGTGGGATATGATGATAGGGACTGGATTAATCTTGCACAGGATAGGGACCGATGGCGGGCTTACGTGAGGGCGGCAATGAACCTTCGGGTTCCTTAAAAGCCATTTGTAAGTAAGTAAGTAAGTTGGTTAATTTTAAATCCGTTTTATAATCTTGACGAATTTTTTGATCGTACAATCTCTTTGTAATTGTTACATTTTAACTGATCTTGTCTATACATTTTGTTTTTAGGCATGTAATTTTAAACTATTAAAGTACACTGCTCTCTTAAATTGACTGAGCATATTGGGAATTCAATCAGTGGCTTTCCCAAATCACGCTATGAAATGTTTCATAAAAAAAAACAATTTCTATCTCGAAAAGGAAGCGAAAATGTGCAAAATTGTATTAAACGTTTTTGTTTAAAATATTTCAAAGAATAATCTCTGGAATGAATGACATTACTTACGGTTCAGGCTGTGTAATGTGTTCTCAATTTTTTCCTATGAAGAAAAGGGGAAAGAAAGGAGAGAGAAAATGTATTGTGCTTGAATACTACATACTGAATTATTTTTCTGAATGTCAAGAAAAATGAGTTAATATTGTCTTACGTGTGTATATGGTGCTTGATTCTTACTGAGATCCTATTAGTGTAATTGCCATATTCGAAATGTATTTTGTGTCATTTTATAGACCCTCATCGACAATCGACATTCCCTAATTCTCTGTAACAAAGACACGACATCGGACTCGTAAGTATTCATTAAAACGGAAGTCTGAAATTAATAACAGGTTTGAAGTTCGAAGCAGGAATTGACAAATGAAAATACGAATTTAGTGACAGGTTGATGGGGTGGGGCACACGATTGACAAATGAAAATTCGAGTTTTGTGACAGATTAAAAGGTAGTAGGGGGATTTTCAGTCAAAAACAATGTATCTACCACAGCTGCTTGTGGATTAATTTTTAGATGTTGGTAGTAATTTCAGAATGTGTTGTTATTTTTGGCAGTTTTATGGACAGGTGGATTAAAGTTTTACAAAGAGTTCAATCCAATGTTATTAGCCTTATAATATGCGACATTATTAGTGGTTTCCATAATATGAATTGATTTTAATAAATAGAAGTGCGAGAGACACGATATAAGTGTGAAGGATCTGTCATTACACCTTATAAAATTTATTTATAAATTTATATTGTGTTTAAGTTATTTAAAACAAACGAAGATCTCTGAAGAATATCTCCTTTCTTGGCAATAATTGCCATATCGTTAACAAATAAAATAAAATGGGTAGGAAAATCGTGTTGTAAAACCATTTCCATTTCATTATATCAGTCAGAAGTGATTTTGTCAATATAGAAATTACAGAGTTGGACAGATAAAACAGGCCCGTCTCATTTCATTTGATTTGAAATTATGTTGGCTATCCTTTCTTCCGCATGTTTAGTTACATTGTTGCTTGTTATTTGCTATAAGTAGGGGGCGGATGTTGATAAAAAGTCATCTTCTTATTTTTCACATTAGGACGATGCCTATTAATATAGAAATTATTTCTATGTTAATATCAACGTAAAAAAGTAATTTCTTATATTGCATTTTTTTAATTTTTTGACGTTTTTGAACTAATAGATCATGTTTATGTTTTTCTCGGAATTTTTTGGTCACTTTTAATACTTTGAAAAACTTTTAGATCATTTGGAAAGCATTTTACGTTCTTTACCGATCATCATTTAAATCATTTTTAACTAAATAGGTCAGTAGTAATTATCTGCTGAATAAGTGAATAACAGTGAAGTTTGAGTTTTATAGTTTGGAACAGTCTCTAAAGTCCATCCCTCATTCCACTGAAGGCTTCACTTCACACAACGGAAGTAATATAAAATGCTTGACAACAGCTTAGTTTAAGTGAGGACTTTGACCGCTACTGTTCTTTTGTCGGTACGAGGATGTCTTTAAAACTTATGTTTGGAAGGGGGGAAAACTCTCACCATGTCCTGCACAGGACGTTGTGTCCTCAACATGGTTCGGAAGGGATGTCTACTGTATTAGACAGTATTTTTAACATAAAGATTGCAAGAATGCATGCTGCGCCCACAATTTGTTTTGTCATTCATACTCCCTCATCTGGAAGGTATGTTAACAAAAGTGAAGCGCGGAAGGAGGAGACGGAGAATGAAGGTACTGACATGAACCACCCCTGATTGAAACACATTGTAAACCTTCATTAAAATCTATAGTTTTCCCTTAAAATCTCCATTTTGTTGCATGTTCTTTTCATTTATGTTAGCCAATTGCAGGAAGTTGCCTCCTCTCCCCGAGATTTGCACGGCAGTCATTGAAACAAGTTGATTAATTTTTAAGACGTTGTGGTGCGAGTATGGTGAATAATATTTAAATGTCATTTTCTTTTAATTTTACGTCATTTTTCCATTAGTTTAAGGGCATATTAACGATCATTTTAAGTAGATGTTTAGGTCAACATCCACCCCCTACCTGTAACTTACAAATTATTTATAAACTGTTCTGTTTGTTGTTGTAACGTAAAGATTTGTTTTGTGAATAAATATGACATATTCAGTACCTGCGAATATTCATTACAGAGGAGTACATACGTACTAGTTCTATCAAGGAAACGCGGGAATTAGCCCATTCAGGGAAAATATCCGATTCGCTCAATACCAGCGAAAAGCAGCTCATGATTTGGTGCGAAAATGGCGTACGACTGGATCCATTGTGGTCTTTACTCAATTACTCAGGCCAGGATCGTTGATTGTTTTTATTATTATATGCATGCGATGTGCCACATCTATTGTATTGTACTTGCTGTATCGAATTTATCTTCTCCGTGGAGTTCACCTCTGAGGCCTTAAAATCAGTGCTCACCTTTGCGACTAGACGAGCCTACATAGAGTTTCCCAAATGTAAAAAGTACGGAATTTAGTAAAAGGTAAAAAAGGTAAAGGTATCCCCGTAACATGCCATGCAGGCATTTGGGGGGCACGGAGGTAGAGCTCCATGCTTTCCATGACCTCAGCACAAGAATGAGGTGGTGTGGTCGGCACCACGCTCTGACCGCCTTTTACCCCCGGGAAAGACCCGGTACTCAATTTTATAGGAGGCTGAGTGAACCTCGGGGCCGTTCTGAAAGTTTGACAACGAGAAAAAATCCTGTCACCACCTGGGCTCGAACCCCGGACCTTCCAGTCCGTAGCCAGCTGCTCTAGTACTGTTTGTATTTTGGCAAAGGCGAGACCAGCTTTCTGGAACTTACAGAGCAGTTGAAAAATGTAGGGAAGAAAAATAAGAAGAAGAAGTAGAAGGAGGAAAAGAAATATAAGCTGTTGACGTATTATAATAATTTGTTCCAATTTGCTAATAAGCTGACCAAAATTGTTCACGAATTCTCTCCAAATTTGGTGTACAACAGAGACAAGACTGGACTGAATACACATATTGCAAGTGTGAAAACCTTTATAAGTATAAGTATAAACCTTTAATAGGTAGTAAAACCTCAAGAAAACGATTGTCAGTCGTGTACTGTATCAAGATGTCTGGTGAAAAAGAAGGAATTTGGTAATTAGCAAAATTAAGAACTCACGATGCTCTAGAAATGCTCATATGCTTTCAGTAATCAAAGCTCATATTCCAATTTATAAATGATCAACCTTAATATTTAAAAAATGGCTACTCAAATGGAATAACTGATTGAACGATAAAGGCTGGTCCACAATAAACCGGGAATGGGAACCAGAACGAAAACGGGAAGCGAAGAACGTGAACGTGAAGATTTTTGATTCACAATAAACCGAGAACAGAAACGGCTATGCATATCGATATGTACCTATGCCAATAACGATATGTAAAGTCGATATTACGCATTCTGATGTTATTTGTATAGGCCTATAATTGAGGACTTAGCTACAATAAGGGCCCATGCTCCAAAATGTTGTTCTGAGATATATAGAGTTGAAATTTTTAAAGCAGTGCACTAAATGCACTAACCAATGAGTATGAAAGTGCTGGATAAGTAGTTGTTTTCTTTTACATTATATAACAGAAAAAGGCCTACTAAAAGCATTTTAATCCAATGTTATATATTTAAAGAATAATGTATAAAAGTAATGCATGTTATGGGCCCCTTTTCTGGAGAACGTGCTTTCAATTCAAAAATAAATATGAGCTAATAATTATTAATAATATTCATTAACATTTTTAGAACCGAACTTGAGATATTTTCCACATAACATAGCAAATAACGAACATTTCGGAAAGTTAGAAATGTTTTCAAAACAAAATAACGAATCATGAATATTTAGACTTTATGACATTTTTTCCACACAAAATAAAAAATCGCGAACATTTTGAAAAATTAAAAATGTTTTCCGAACAAAATAAGGAATAGAAGTTTATCAAACAAGGTAACACATCATGAACTTGTTGGATAGTAAAAACTGTTTTTCAAACAAGGTAGGACATTATTTTTGTTCATTCCACATCCATATTTTCCACACGATTTCACTCCTCATCTCTGTCTTTACTTTCACTCTCCTCTCCATCTTCCATACTCTCAGAAGATTGGAAAAGAGACTCATAAAATGAGCGGCTTTCCTCTTTTACATATGGAAATAAGTCTCTGACATCCTTAACTTCACTTTTCTTCAGTGGAACTCGAGACTCTGATTGAAAATCCAGTCTTGGAGGGCAGTGTTTCATGTATGAACATGTTCTATAGATAAAGGGCCTATAAAGTATATTAAAATAAACAGATTCACTAACATTGCTGTTAAAAATTTCTCAACAAAACTTTGTGAGTATAACAAAGAAACTATGGAGAATCGATTTATGCATTCTCCGGAAAAAGGGCCCATGGGGTTATGGGCCCTTATTGCAGCTACGTCCTCTTGACCTATGGCATTCTCTCAAGAGTACAAATCAACCAACATAAACACAGGTTAACCAACTTCGAAATTTAAGACACGGAATATTTAAGAATTCTGGTCACATACAACATAGCATATATGGAAAGTGATTCTACTGAATTTCTGCTTTAGTTACAAGCAATGAATGGACAAGATATTATGTCACGGCCTCCTTGCTACAAAATATACGACGACCAAATGACAACAGAATGAATCTATAGTCGCGACGCTGTTATTCCCGGCGTGACTCCTCCTCTTTGCTTACGGCTTAGTAAGGGAAGGCTCTATACAGTCTAGGTAGGTAGTATCGTTCGCCATTTTCGTTCTTTCGTTGCCGAGCTACCAGACGAGGAATCTATTTTCCACACCGTTAAACATTATCATGTCGTAGCTCCTATGATAATAAATCAAACGCACTGTAATTCAGCAAATAATTGAATGGCAAATAACGCTTTCGTGTGCTTTCTGCGAACGCCAACGAAAGAGGCAAAATGGCGGGCGATTATATTAAGCATTTATCGAGCCTTAGGAAATGCATTACGTCATCATCAGCGAATCACAAGACGCACACGTTTAAATGTAGCCGACCTGCAACGTGATTGGCAACCGGAAATAAGAGCGACGGGACTATAGCAGGCTGTGATCGGAAACGAGAATGGCAAAGTTAAAACTAGGCCAACTCTCCGTTCCCGTTCCCGGGTTCCGGCAAGCTTCTCGTTAATTGTGAATGCTCACATTTAAATACATTTATTTATTTTTTTTCCGTTCTCATTCTCGTCGTTTCCGGTTTATTGTGAACCAGCCTTAAGACTCTTTCGCTGGTTGATAACTGTGCATCACACATTGTGAATTCTGAGGTATGGCAGACCACCACCAGACATATGGTGCACTGGTTTGATGGCTGGAGAGGAATGCGTGATGTGACGTATGGTGGAGTCGGCTTAGCCGTGCAGCACGCGACTCAGTCTGTCACGATTACACAAAATAAGCGGGCTTGGGCTGAAGTGCTTAAGAGGGGATGCTTCATGTTCCGTCCGATAAGCACTTCTCTCTCTCACGTTGGCCGCGTCCCAAAGTGATCACAGTAAACGGCGTGCGCTGCATCCAAATGGTTCTGATTTTAACACCTTGCTTTCAAACGCAATTTTGCTCTGACGATCGTTGTTTTGCTATGCAGAGTAGAGATCTTCATATCAAACTTGTATAAACTATACGTGACAAAATGGAATTGAGCATCCCCAGTAAGCAGCGCGCTAGCACAGATTGTTGGCGGTTTTCAGGGTAAACTTGCTACAAACAGTGGCGTAGGCAGGGGGGCTCATCAGGCTGAATCCTTCCTCCACTTTCAATAAATATTTAAAAGGTATATTAGATTTAAACTATATAGAAACATGCCACCATTGTCGTTGCGAGTGTGTTACTGAGAATAAAATATTGTTTGACTGTTTCTACGAACAATATTTAAAACAAGCCTTTTATTTTTCTGCCAACAGGTTGTTTTAAATTTACCGATGACTTTCAAGGAAATTGTGAAGCTACTTTTTTCAAAACAATAACTTAAATAGATTTATTTAGGTTCGACGTCTGCTCATTTACTCTGCAACGACAACGGGGAATGGATTTTGCTTTATTACAACTTTTGGGAGTTGATTTTAAACTTCATAGTATTGAACAATAATTATTATTGTCTTTTAAATATGTTGCATTTAAGTTATAAGCAAATTTGCTAAGTGAAGTTCCCAAAACTTCCCCTTCTCCTTTCGTAAATTCCTGACTATGCCACTGGCTACAAACAAGAGATCTTTAAAAGACAAAACGAAGGGCTTTTGTAAGGTTAATTAATATATTTGGTTACTGAATATTTATCTATAGTAATCTCACTAGAAGTTTTGATTTATCGAGAGAAAATCAAAACTCGAGTGGGATTTATTTGACTCTTACATGATTAGAAGAAAATATATAAAGACTAGAAGAAATAAAGTACTCTAATACAATAAAATATTAATTTACTTACTAAAATACTAAACTGTTTTCAATTGTATTATTGTACCATCTCATCATTACAATATTACAGTACGCTAGATGGCAGTAGTGTGTTACGATGAGCTGTTCTCTTCAGCGTATAGGGAATTTACAAGTATGGACACTTGGCGTCGATACCTTTGATGTAACAGGACTTATTTCAATGACCTTCAAACCAGCTTGAGCGTGAGATTCTACTTTTTCCCCTACAGTTGGCGCTGACATTACATTAGTTAGCAGTCGACAGACATACAATTAATACATCTAGCTACATTTTGTACTCAAATATAATAAATTGGACTCATGAAATAATAAATCCGTCATTAACTGTAATGTCTAGACTCTAGAGTTCCTATATATTGAGAGTTGAGACGTGGACCCCATCAACAATTAAAATATGTAATAATTTGATAGCGCTGAAAATGGAAAAACAAAAGTCCTATGAGAAGTGAAACCATATGCCTATTATTGTATACAAATATTAAACGAATTTGATACATAATTTTGTAATGTATTATATTATTTTTAATATAATTTATTATATATAAAACATAAAAATTATTATTACAACTAGTTTATCACTGAGAAATAAGGAGAAATTATTAACTTGAATTTATTTGAAGCAAAGCGTTACTGGATTATGCAATAAGGTAGGCGATGTTTTGATCCTGTGTCTCAACTCTTATATTCAATTATTATCTTAGCATGTGCTCGATTACACTAACCTCTAGCGCTTGAAAGTGGAACTAAACGCCGGCGCACAGAGAAACAAAACAGGAAAATTCGCTGAGTGTCCATTCTGTATAATTCCTATTCACTGTTCTCTTGTTACCAGTTGTTCCAACTATATAATCTCCATTGAAATCTACGGATGGTTACCAGTCAAGCAGCTTTGTTGATTCAGTTTCATTTTTATTAAAACAGTTGTATTCCACTTCAATTATTGATATATATTAAACAACATTTGATACGTGATATCCACAGTCTCATACAGCAGAAGCTATAACATAACCTAAATAATATAAACAAGATAAATGATAGGAAAGTTTTAATTAAGGTTGATGAAATAAACATAAATAATTTTAAAAGGTACAATTATTGAAAGTACAATGTTGGCAAACAAACAAATGCTAGGGAGGTGATAAAAACAAATGCTAGGGAGGTGATAAAGATTGTAGGATAAGCAGCCATGATTGGTTGAAACATGTCGTTCCGTACCGTTTTATTGGTCAAAAGTAGTATGATGTAATAAAAGTATAATAGTCAGTAATAAAGTATTTGTAAATATATTTGAATTATGTAATTTGAGTTCGGTTTTAAACTTTGTTGATTGGGATATACAAGTTATAATAATTATACGGATTTAAGAAAAACCCGGAATATATATTAAAGAGCACAAATATGTTCTGGTATACAAATAAAATAAAAATAAATCTGTTGCGCGAGTCGAATGCTGGCCTCAAGTTCATATGACTCTGAAGAGGTGAACGATCATCTAACAATACTGGGGAAAGGTGTGGTTAGCACGATAATTCCTCCCCTCAATCATTATAGCTGGCTTCCGAAACTGAATTTTGCTAATCACTGTAGCTTCCCAAATTCATCACGATACTGGGCTAGAATCGGTAGTATACACCGGTGTAAATTTTATGAAAAATTTTCTTTCTCCATAAAGATTCAACTCAGTGCTCAGTCCATAACGATAGCATGACATTCTAGATCAGGCAGCTACGAAGCGGAACATGTTCTGGTATATTTACCTTTAATCTTCCTGTTAATTGTAAAGACAAACAAAATATGAAAAGGAAAGAAAAAAAGAAGAGTAAGTGAGGAAGCAAGACTAAGAAATTAAATTAAATTATGATATATTTAACGATGCTCGCAACTGCCGAGGTTATATCAGCGTCTCCGGTGTGCCGGAATTTTGTCCCACACGAGTTCTTTTATATGCCAGTAAATCTACTGACATGAGCCTGTAGCATGTAAGGACACTTAAATGCCATCGACCTGGGCTAAGAAATTATGGAGAACTTCTATGTGCATACTCTTTCAAAGCAAGGTGTAAGAGTTTGTTCCTTGAAGTCGGTATATTTATTAGTTACTCCACACATAGTTACCTGATCTTTTCTCAAATGTAACTTTCGTGGAATATGATTTTTATTTTCCATTTATTATTCTTCATTGTCAAATATCGTTTCTTTGATACAAATTGAAGCGGTGAGATCAATAAGTCCACTTCTGGTAATTCATTTTTTGCAAATTTTAAATTAAATTTTGGATATTTCCACAAGTGTTAAGACTTTAAAAGTTGGTATATTACTTTGTCTTGCTCCCTAAAAAATAATAATTAGGTAAGAAATAAAAAAATAGTTCTTTGCATTTTTCTCGAAACTTGTGTAAATGGACTGGAATAGTTATTGATCTCACCACTTCAATTGTCTTATTTAACACTAAATTGTAATTGTTTAACTCTTCGAATTACACGTAGGCCTAACTAAACACATCTACATTTTACTGCTGCTATTATTATTATTATTATTATTATTATTATTATTATTATTATTATTATTATTATTACCATGTTTTCTGTCATTGTTATTTATATTTGCTGTGAATTTTTATATTAGTTGAGTGAAAGACAAGGCCTTATGATCTTAAAAATAAATAAATAAATAAATAAATAAATAAATAAATGAAGAAATAAATAAATGAAGAAATAATTTAAATTGTCGGAAACATCATCATAGTATCAATCTTTATCAACAGTAATCTCACTAGACGTTTTCATTTATCTAGAGAAAATCAAAACTCGAGTGGGATTTAATTGACTATTACATGATTAGAAGAAAGTATATAAAGATTAGAAGTAACGAAGTACTCCAATACAATAAAATATTAATTGACTTACGAAAATACAACTGTCTTCAAATGTATTATTGTACCATCTCAACATTACAAATATTACGCTAGATGCATGCTAGATGGCAGTAGTGAGCAATGCCTTCTCGTCGAGAAGTTCTCGATCTATTATACACGATGGCAATGTTACTAGTCAAGAAGGCTTTGTTGATTCAGTTTGATTTTTATTAAAATGCAACATTCCACTTCAATTATCCGAATCCCAGTAATCAACGTCACTTGACAGATGATTTTCAATAAATCTTAATATTAAACAATCTCTGATACGTAACTATCCATAATATCATATAGCAGAAGCTATAACATAACCTAACTAATATACACAAGTGTTAGAAAAGTTTTAATTAACGACGATGACATAAAAAATAAACATGAATAATTTTAAAAGGAATAATTATTGAATGTACAATTTTCAAATTTGAATATGGTTGGTGGTTCAATTGATGTTATATTGGACGTGTGCGTAATAGAAGTAGAACTCGTTGATTTAGGCCTACATGGTCTATTCAACTTATTCAGGATTTCCGAATGGTGCTCTTCATTTATTTGCAAATCGGATTTCAGAAGATGCATAGGTATGATAAGTGATTTTATTAATTATTATTCTTGAATGCCAATGCGAGTCATATTTGAAACTGCTGTGCATCGACTGGAATGGTTTGTAATTATATATATATATATTTACGTCCAGACCAGCGCAGTTTCAAATGTTGGCAAACAAAGAAACACATGCTAGGGACGCGATAAAATTAAACAAATGCTAGGGACGCGATAAAATTGTGCGATAAGCAGCCATAATTGGTTGAAATACGTCCTTTCGTACCGTTTTATTGGTCAAAAGTAGTATGACGTAATAAGAGTGTAATAGTCACTATAATGCATTGTAAACAGTCTATGAGGTGTAGTTTTGAATCATGAATAGAACGTGAACTGCTACACAAACATGATGCTGTGGCACGCGAAAAATTTGACGTCACGTCAATATAGTCTATGAACAGCTAACCTTATATCTGTACGCCCTGGGACAAAATACTGTCCCTAATTGTCATCGTTGTCTTCATCATTAGGTCTAATATTAATCTAGAAGTACATAGGGCTAACATTTAAAATTTAGGGGAAAATTATTATTTTGTTTGAGAAAAGTATTAATTTGGGACTAGCATGTTATTAGAATTTTTTCCTGTACACTATCCAAAGAATAAGCTGTTAAAATCTGCGTAGTTATGTTACTTCCACTCTGTAGGCTATATGCGACGATTGTCACATGCGAATTCGATACTGACACGTGGGCAGTCCTGCCTCAATCCTGACATCCATCCCCAGACGAGTATCTACTAATCCCTAGGGTCTGGAGCCCCAAGTCCTTAGAACCTACCGGTACATCGGCATCGGGAATACTGTATGCATTATCCTTAGACCTCACTCCAGACCATTTTTAAGTATCGCAGATAATTGATGAAATGATGGGGAGGTAAATGTTAGCGGAATGAAAGAGAGAAACGAGAGTACCCCGATAAAACCCTTTGGAATGTCTGATTTTATCAACAGTAATCTCACTAGAGGTTTTGATTTATCTTGACAAAATCAGAACTCTAGTGGGATTTAATTGATTATTACACGATTAGAAGAAATAAAATATTAATTGACTTGCGAAAATACAACTGTCTTCAAATGTATTATTGTACCATCTCAAAATTACAAATATTACGCTAGATAGCAGTAGTGTGTTATGATTAGCTATTTTCTTGTTATCAGTTGTGCCAACTATGGAATCTTCATTGAACTCTGTGGACGGTTACTAGTCAAGAAGGCTTTGTTGATTCAGTTTAATTTTATTAAAACAGTTGCATTCCACTTCAGTTATCCGATCCCAGTAATCAACGTCACTTGACAGATGATTTTCAATAAATCTTAATATTAAACAACCTCTGATACGTGAAGCTATAATGTAACCTAAATAGTATAAACAAGTGTTAGAAAAGTTTTAATTAGGGATGATGAAATAAACAAGAACATTTTTAATTAAGGACGATGAAATAAAAAATAAACATGAATAATTTTAAAAGAAACAATTATTGAAAGTACAATTTTAAAATGTGAATGTTTTAGTGGTTGGTGGTTTAGTTGATGTTATATTGGACATGTGCGTAAAAGAAGTGGAACTCGTTGATGTACTGTAGGCCTACATGGTTTATTCCTCAACTTATTTAGGATTTCCGAATGGTGCTTTTGATTTATTTGTAAATAGGGTTTCAGGGAAGATGCATAGCTATGACCAGTGATCTTTATTAATTCTTGTTCTTGAATGCCAATGCGAGTCATATTTCAAAGTACTGTGCATCGACTTGGGTGGTTTGTAATTTTCTGTTTTTTGACGTCCAGACCAATGAAGTTTGAAATGTTGGCAAACAAAGAAACAAAGCGATAAAAACAAACAAATATTAGGGAAGCGATCAAATTAAACAAATGCTAGGGATGCGATAAAATTGTGCGATAAAAAGCCATGATTGGTTGAAAGATATCCTTTCGTACCGTTTTAATTGTCAAAAGTAGTATGACGTAGTAAAAGTGTAATAGTTACGGCAAATTCTCTAACGAGCTAACGTCGAGAGTACAGAATGAACATACATACTGTATATTGTTCTAGATATTACGTTTTTGTTAGCATTTTCTACAGCTATGCAGCAGATTGGGAAGGACTGGTCTATTGTGTACCGGTATCTTTATTCTAGAAAATTGTTCAATTAAATTAGATTTTAAGAATGTTGTTCAATATTCCGAGATTTGTGTGAGTTTTGTAATTTATTCATGAATATGCTCTTCATTTTGGCATGAAATATCATAGCCCATTATGGTAAAAACAATTGACTTTATACAAACTGTATCTGTTATTCACTGCTGTTGTGTTTCGTATCTGTTCAAAATTGCCATTGTTTTAGATTTTTCCGCTGAGATATTCAGTACAAAATTTTTCATCATGCATATTAATTTGTCTTTGATGATTTGCTCTATTAATTGCTGATTAAAACTAGATCACCGAAAAGAATGAATGTATATTGTATGCAAACGTTTCAGCTTTCCGGGTTTACGTATTGTAACTACGATTTTGTGTAAGAGTAAAACTGAACAGAAAATCTGTTAGAAACCATTGTAAAAATAACCAATTACTCAAAGTTGTGGGCTTGTAGTAAGGTATAAAACACGACTTCGCCCTTGTTGAAAAGAGCGGCGCCCAGGGGAGTCTGCTGCGCGGCCGGGTGTGAACCCGCCTCGCTGTATATAAGAGCGCGTATCGGCGCCGCGACAGTAAGCGGCCTGCAGCCTCTGCAGAGCATTAGTTCGCTTCGAGACAGCGGCCGGGCAAGGTCGTGTGCAGCAGCGGGGCCACGCGCTTAGCGTTAACCATGTTGTCACGCTCAATCATGTGAAGTGGCGTCAGCAGCTCTCAAGGAACAGAAGGGGCGGGTCGAATCACGTACACACAACACTTTGCAAGACATTCAGCTTTATTGTGACAGTCATTTTTGTTAGTTTGTCATATCTGTGTAGTGGAACACTTTCAGTGTTGATTGTTTGTGAAACGTTGTGACATTTGTGTATTTCTTCATCATCTCATAGTCGGCAGCAAGGAACTACAATATATGTGAAGCTTTTAAAACCAGTAGATTAATTGTGGTATTAAGAGTAGCCTATATATGGTCCCGCTTTTTGTATGGTGATATTGGTATTTTCGCGATTGAATTTTGACTGTCATAGGCTATTTTTATGTACTGTAATCACGTTGGTGTTTGTTGTAATTGCATACATTTATTGTGAAGACAATTTAAACATTTCCGTGTAACTGTCGTGTGTGTTTTGAGGTTGGTTTTTATTCTGAAGTTGTGACACTGTTATTTGTCATTTCTGCACGTGGCTTACGTTGTGAAAACGTGACTGACACAAATCTTATAGGTAGGGTGTAGCATAGTACGATTACAGCCATATATAATCCTTCAGTATATCTTCTATCACGAATAAACAATAAATACAGCCCTAAGAATGAAGATGCGTTTGCAGTTAACTTGCCGGTTGTGTGTGTCATATATCATAATAAAATTAGATTGGTTTTAAATCAGAAAAATCTACTGAACAGATATCATTCACTAAAACATACAAACACTTTTTTCTCTTAACGAGAAAGTTAATAAAAAACCTCGTGATGTTTCATCGTTAGTTTGTCGATATCGTTCGAAATGTGAATGAATGAACAGAATACACGTCTAGCCTATTTATATCTGTGTTTTCGCTTGACTTGTGTACACGTCCCTATTTAAAGCGACATTTACACTCTTAACTTGCTGAATAACTTATGTCACAGACGTCAAAACAAAATTTCCGTTTTTGATTGCTGTCTGCAGCCACGTGAAATTATGTAAAAAAAAAAGACGCGCGCAAACTGACAATCTGTGAAAAGTGTACAAACATTTTAAAGTAACATGGAAACACGGATCTCTGCGAACAGATATCACATTTCCTGCCATCTGACTACTTGAACGTGTTCTCTAAAAGCGCCATTTACTTCTCCATTCTACACTTCGTAAGAAGACAATGAGAACTTCATCGTCCGAAGATAATAGGAGGCGCTTCTAACTACAAAACATGTCAGAATATAATAGCCGCGCTAAAATAGACCTACTTGTCTGAGAGGAATGAACAATCGATTTCAAACATGTCACATCGTCCATCAACTTCGTGGTTTTTTCACCAGCCAAGATGTTCCGGTCTTTGTTTGTTTGTAACAGTATACTTGAGCTTGTTTGTAATTGCTGGAATTCTACTGTTTGGATCCTTGTTTCAAATCCGTAGCAACAAGGTGTCATCTGGAGGAGTACGGAGAACTTACGTGAGCAACACGGAGACTGGGAGATCCACTTCAAACACAGCAAGATACTACAACAGTCATTCGGAAGACGACGATTACCAATGGGAGAATGTGTTGTATTCGAATAGGAGCCACTACCACCATGATGGGGCGAGCGGACAAGGGGACGGAACCGCAGCCACCGGGATCGGTGTCGAGGACATCCGTGACAAGCTGACTGCCACGTGGACGGGTCCTGGCCTCAGGTGGCCGTACAGCAATTCAGCACTCATCAATTGCTCTTCGCTGCAAGAAGTGACGGACCTCGAGTTTGTGGCTTCTGGATGGACCAAAGCGGTTTACAAGGGCAGGTAAGGAATTACATCGATAAAGTTGCTTTGGTACAGTGTCATTTTTAAGCTACGCAACAGCTTATAGCCTATAAACGGGCCGCAAACCGCCCCTCCAGCGAAATAAGGTTGCATTATTATTGGTAGAAAAGCCTGCAAGGTTGAATCTTTATTATTGTTTTGACAGCAGTTGCTGGAAATTGCTACCTGCATTTACATAATTGACGTATACTTAAAATGTTAGAATTAACTAAAAAGAAGTTGTTGAGAACTAATGAATGAAGTCCTTTTTCTTTTAAAGGGATTGAGAACGCCTTATCCCTGTAATTTAAAAATATATAATCATCTTATGTATTTTCTTAGCAGACTAAGCAATATTTACCACATGTATCTTACTCACTGTTCTCAGTTTTAACACAGGACTTAATTATTATGCCCAACATAAAAAGTAAATACGTCCCTTCTTAATTTGTAATTTTTTATAAAATGTATTTCATAATTTCATTAAAATTACAAAAAAGTTCGTGTTAAAATTGAGCAAAACGCTTTTAGAGTATCTGATAGAATTCCAGGTTCCTTCATATAGCCTATCTAGATGCTCATCAGTTTGGTTCTGAAGTAAAAAAGAAATTAACATCAGGCCTATATTGATAAAGCATGGAGACTAAGAGGAAGGCAGAAATTAGGAAAGATTGGAGAATGCTGGGTTTGCAGTGAAAAACCTGCCCTTGAGCAGAACATGTATGTATGTATGTATGTATGTAAAGCGTTTCGAATGCCCTTAAATTTGCCTTTCAGCTATGGGAATTGTATTTGTTCACTTACCTAGATCTTTAAATTTCACCGCAGCTACAAATCACACGATGAGAGATCGGGAGAGTTTTTTTCTTCCGATTTCGTCTAACTTCTCTTCAGTTAGCAAACGACATAACTGTTTTGATTTTATAGTCAGAATTAGACAAAGTGACTTTTTTTTAATTTATTTAGAAGTACAAAATCTTGTAAATCCCGAGAACTGAAATTTTCAGGAAGGGAATAAAACTCTTCTGTGTTAAATTTCCTTGACATAGAAACAAAAGTATGATTCATAAAATTATCCCAAAATCATTACCCATAATTTTATGATTCATATTTTTGTTCATATCGTCGTTGTTCCTGCAATAACTCCTATGTACAAAATATAAAATTGTTCAGTAGGAAGAAAAACACATTTATTCATTCTATGGTAGCAATACATATGAGACTGTGAATTCTTAAATTTTCGAAAGAAAGAAATATAATTACAGATAGGAGATTTTATTATTTGTTGTATCACTATTTAAGTTATTTACTAGAGCAAAAATCTGAAAATGGATAAATATGTCAGATAGGAGTTACTGCAGGAACAATGACGACATGTCAGGCAAATTTAACACAGAAAATTTTGGTTCCCAGAACTTCCTAGGTTTTGCACTTCTGCCAACGATATATCATGGTCCAGTTGGGAATTATGACATCGGGAAATCCTTTGTGAAATCGAGAGCTTAATGTGAAACTAACGTAACTATAATCTATGTTTTATTCACAACAAACATTTAACAGGCAATACACTTATTTCACATGAACTATACCATTATGTTTTGTAGTTACGAACTGTATTATATACAAGACTGTTCGGGAACAGTAGTATGCTATTTCGCGATATCAAAGTTCACGTTGCAATATGTGCGGAGCATCAGCAGTGTTATATGAAAAGGGGTTGTGGAAAGCTTGTATTCTTCGTCCACGTGTTTCTGATCTTGAAACCTAACAGTGAACTCGTTTAGTAGATCTGTCATCAGAGAGCGGATTTTCGGTCCCCACATAGCGACAAAGCGACAAGACGTCTCTTAGCGTACGGACAGAGCTTAGCATTGAGTTCAATGACATCTCTGCATCTAACGTACACGTAACGTTGAGTATCGGGACCGAAAATCCGCTGTCAGGTCATAATGTTCTTATACTTCAGTAAATTGTGTTCTGCTCCCTTATCTGTAACAATCTTCAGTTTAGGGAAATGATAAAAGTCATTTTTCCTTCTCTCGGGCCTCCCCGAATAATTTGTCGCTACCAAAATCCTCAATATGTATGTCTGTAAAATTTTTCATGTTAAAATGTGATGTGTACCTAATAATAATAATAATAATAATAATAATAATAATAATAATAATAATAATAATAATCCACATACTAAACAACGCCCATACCCGTTCTTCTGACACACAAAAATATTTCTCGTCCCACTCAGAGTTAAACACAGGGCCCTGCGTGGACTCGTATTGCAGGCGATCCAGCATTGTTCACCCTGACTAAAGTCGACGGCAATTCGGAAGGCGGTAGTCTGCTAGCGTTTGCGTCGAGAGAGAGAGACAGATAGAGTGAGCAAGGCAGCGTACAACATTGCCACATCGTACTTCACGCGTATTTGCAATACAAATAGCGCAGGAGAGAATTTAAATTATCAAAAGACAATAATGACCTTAGCCGTTAATTACTGTAAGCATGACACCAAACAAACCCTCTTTCCTTCAATAACAATATTCTTTGCACGATTCTAATTCCACAACACATGCTTCTGCAGTCGTTTCTTGCGCGTTGGCAACGTTGCAGCTAGCATCAAGATGGGCGGCAGCGTTCTGCTCATCAACGTTTTTAAAATAATTATACGCCTTAAACACTATTTTCCGCGCCTGCCTGTGCAGTACTTGTCATTTTACAGCCTCTTCTTTCATTTATTTATCTTACACACTCACAGTAAATGTTAGTGGTTCTTATTCAATGTATTGAAACACTCACACATGAACAAACGAACTCGAGAAGTACTTGTGACAGACTGATTCCATTGGTTCTACTGTACAAGCTTGTGACGTCACATACCAGAAATGCTACGGCGCATATAGCAGCTGATCGCTTTCCGAAATGCCGTCTAGTCTAGCAGTGTACTAGTCAGGGTTGCCAGATGATTCCAGACCAGTGTCGCCAACTATACACTTACAAGGCGCTAGAAAGTAGCCAATTATCTCTGAAGTTGATAGTGAAAGGAGTAATAAACTTAAAAAAACCTGCAGTGTAATTATGAACATAACCATTCATATTCATGGATAAATTTGTAATATTTTTTTTTGTTAATATTATTTAATACAAAGATACAGGATCATTAAATGGCATTATTCAGCTATGATACTTGCATTTTGCTGTTTGTTTACAAGCATACTTTACAAATTACTTCATTCGAATTTTTCTTAAAATTTGTAGTTTCTTGAAGCCAACCTGAAAATATTAATTTTTTGCATTAGGTGGTCTGTAGTCTAATGGTGAATTTTTTTAAGTGGTAGTAATTTTGAATTATGAGTAAATACTGGTACCGAATTTTGAGGCTTGAATATATAGGCTAATTTTAATTAAATTACAATTATCTTTAGCCCAGGGCAGCTTCTCCCACTCCTTGTTATACTTTCTGCGACTATCATATTTCGGCATCTTCTATATTAACGTCATCACAGTTAAAGAAAGTAACCAAGTGAAAGAATCTGCTAATAGGCCCGCTAAATCGCTGAATTCCCGTTATTATTATTTAACGGTTTACTGCTCAACATCATTTCTATTAATTATAAAAGTTTAGAAATAAAGCATAGAAATGAATTACATGTGTTTTAAACTAAAAGTTTAATTGGTAATAAAGTCCACTTATTTAATCCCTTAATGTAATATATTTAAAAGCATTAATTCCAATTAATTATGTTATTAAAGACATCCTTGTAAGTCATTACTGGGGAAGTTTTCTATGCAACCTTGAACGTTAGGCTGCCATCTTTTGAAAATTAATGGAATACAATAACTGACGAATATTTACGTTCTGAAGAATATTACGTACAAGGGATCACAGTCAGTCTTGTGAAAAAATGTTTTAATTAAATTATTTTTTATAATTTTGACATTAAAGACGTCAGAAAAGTAGCCAGGTCGCCAAGGGGAAATTTTCGTCGCCACAAGGAACATAAAAGGCGCCACATCTGGCAATCCTGGTACTATAGTCGCGACGCTGTTATTCCAGGCGTGACTCCTCCTCTTTGCTTACGTCTTAGGAAGTGAAGGCTCTATAAAGTCTAGGTAGGTTCTTTCGTTGCCGAGCTACCATACGAGGAATCTATTTGCCACACAGTTAAACATGATCATGTCGTAGCTCCTATGATAATAAATCAAACGCACTGTAATTCAGCAAATAATTGAGCGGCAAATAACGTCTTCATATGCTTTCTGCGAACGCCAACGAAAGAGCCAAAATGGCGGGCGATTATATTAAGTATTTATCGAGCCTTAAGAAATGAATAACGTCTTAATCAACGAATCACAAGACGCACACGTTTAAATGTAGCCGACCTGCAACGCGATTGGCTGCCAGAAATTAGAGCGACGTGACTATAGGTAGTGAACGGCATGAGGGCCAGGGAGTGCTAGTGCGCGCCATGAGCTGCTCTTCCCCACCCCTGATTGTAGATGCAACCGCAATGATGGAAATGTAGAAGCTTCAGAGCTTCTAGCTTTTTATGTTTGCGCCAGAGCGAATAATTCAGCCAATCACGAGACAGAAGTGATCGTGATATAAGATCAAGAGTCGAACCGAAGCAGAGGATAAACCAATCATATTTTCAGTATGTACAAGGACAAGGAGGAACCGTACATCACTGTAAGACCTGCTTTCAATGTCAGAATTAGAGTTAAATCTAGCCAAAATATGTTCTCCGATGATGATCCGCTGAAGATATTTGAGATCGTGGGAAGGAATTGGATCTTCGTTGAGCATGTTTGTGAACATATTCTTTCTCCAAACTCAGATACATTATGTAAACAGTCTTACTGCCTCGACAAGAACGTCAACTCCCAAAATTAATTCCAATCGATGACCAATAGAATTGGTTATTTCTTACATAACGCAACTGTAATTTTCTTTCCCACTGCTAAACTCTATTTTATCATGTTGTTCACGTCAGAATATTTTCTTTATTCAAATTTTGATTCTGAACACAGGCTAGCTATAATTTAAAATTGCTGATGATAGTGACAATAGCGGAGGTTAAAGTCAGACTGTTGACTGTGTAAGGTAGCAGTGTTAAGAATTATTGGACAGGGATAAATGCAGTGTTTAAAGTTTTGCATTATTAAACGTTTTGAATTTGAATAACACATGAAACAGTTGTCACTCTTCGTTAAACATTTAATTAATAGGCATTAATAAATTGTAATACTATTGTCAGTAATATTTCGTTATCTCAAATTTGAAAGGGTAGTCGAAAATGGAATTTAACTAAACTGACATTAAGGTTGAAAATGTCAGAATTAATATCAAACTACTTTAATAGAAAAGCTTAACTTTACTAATTTTTGAAGACATATTTTTCCCGGTAAGTTATGTATATATACATATTTTGTTTGAGATTTAGTCAAAACTTAGGCTATCTGTAGTAAAAATTATGACGTATTCGACAAACGTTTTCGGTCGTTCGAGCATCTTCAGGTTATATATGAGAATATTACATATGTTGAGTGATGCGTAAAGATGTGTGGCGGAAGGACCCTAATATTCAACTGCGTAAATGTATTCTCAAATATACAGTACAGTGGAAGTTCTTAAGTTCGACAGAAAACAAGTTCGACATCCTATAGTTCGACTGCTTACGTAGGAGAATTAGACACGCCCCTATACGGGCACTAAGAAATGGGTTTGCTATTTGAATGGGTATTGGTTCTGTGTCTTGTAATGATACTTTTGTTGAAGGAAAACATAATATTTTATTGATTAGGACATCCATATTTAATTACTGGTTTTAAATTAATGAACTGTTTGAGACAGAGACTTGCCGCCTTCAACACGTTTTAGGATATTTAATTTTTCTTTAACGTACAATATTTATTCTTTCTACTACAGGAGGCAGACTAAATTATGCCGTTTGTGAGACGGAACTGTCGAAACCCACTGTGGTACTAGAAGCGCATACACAAGTCTCGGGGAGGGCAGGAAATGCAAGTACAGTAATGTATTCGTTGATGGATAACCAATAAGAATTTGTATTCATTTCACCTGCCACACCCACTACCCTTATTGGACTGAACTTTCAATACTTAGGAGAGTCCACTGTATATTTAAGACCTGAAGATGCTCGAATAATTTTCTGTACAAATATTTTAACACTTGACCACTATGTAAGTGTTTTATTTATTTATTTATTTATTTATTTATTTATTTATTTATTTAACCTGGTAGAGATAAGGTCATCAGACCTTCCCCTCTACCAGGGGATTATAATTACAATATTAAGAATACAATTACAATTATAATTATAATTTTATTGTATTTTAATTGTATATACACACTATTGTAGAATTTATTCTTAATACTCATACTTTCCCTGTACCCTATCGTTCTTCTGTTATTGTATACAGCTTTTTAGATGAGTCCAGTAGTCATTACTATTTTCAGGTGTGAATCGTAATTTGGCGACTTACATTTGAACATTTGCTTCAAATGTTCTTCTTTCCTGTTCGTTCTCCAGCTTTTCCATGCCCAGTTTATTTATCACATATCACCATATCTTCTTCGCTTATCATTAGGACATGATCTGACTTAATATCAGCTCCTAAATAGTGTGTTTAGTATATCGTACAATAAGTAAAAATGCGAAGGAGAAAGGAATAAGAAATTTCAAAGGCTTCTTTAAGTTTCTAAGTTTAAGTTTTAAAATGCAGTTTAACTTTCTACCCATATATTCTTCACTGTACTGTGTAAATGACTCACCTATTGGAAATATCTTGTGCTGGCATTTTTCCTCTACAATTTCGAATTCAGAGAGCTATGACTAAACTAAACAAGTAGGTTTATTGCTTAAGTCTTGTCTGTAAAACACGTCCATAGTGACATCATAGATCATCATAAATAGTGTTCCTTGCCTGATTTCGTATTCTAGCAAGCAGCAGATGGGGAGAGTTACGGCATCAAACTCTTCATGTATTTTTTACTTTTAATTTAAACTTGAGAAGGTTCGCCCTGCTCAAACTTGTGAGGTTGTGCGCTGTTGTCATAATTAAAATGTCTCCGGAGGGTACCACGACAATAGGCATAAGCCCTTGGCGTTCTTACCTCGGCACTAGATGGAGATCCGTAATAAACTTTATACCTACTGCGAGTGCCGCACGTCTAAAGAAGAGATAATAATAGGACGACCTAGACTCTGCATATGGCAGCGAGGATAAATATACTTGCCTCTGTTTAGAATTATGCCCTATCATCCATCTTCTGCTTTGAAGACGTACATTCAATGCTGTTTAATAGACTAAAATTTTTGAGACTCTATAACGGCTGCAACCAACTGGAACCTACACAGTCTGGTCAATCTTTCGCATTCCCGTATTAACTTCTGATTTCGTGTTCACAACTTTTCATTGGGTTGTCGGTTAGCCCATTTGACGGAGCAATTGGCTACGGGCTGAATGGTTCCGGGTTCAATTCCGGTCTCGAGGTTCACTCAGCCTTCTGAGTACCGGGTTTTTCCCGGGAGTACAAAGGCGATGGGATCTTGGTGCATATCACACCATCTTATCCTAGTGTGAGGTTATTAAAGCAATGAGCTCTATTTCATTGCCCCCAGGCGTTTTATGGCGTGCAAAGAGGATATGCTTATCATTTTACCTTTTTGTTGCATTATCGTTACTTATCGAAGTGAGTTTGATCAATTTGCTCCACTTATTGGTCAAATTAATGTTTTGCTTGTTTCATACGTTAAAAAATATGCCCGATCTTTTAGAGCAGCGGTGACCAAAGCGGGTGTCGTGATTACATCGTGTAATCACAGACATTCAAACGGGTACGAGGAGTTTCCTGTACATTGCTGTGTGTTTCATTCACGTCCTGAAGGCAAGCAGTGGCGGTATCATGTCGCTCTACAAACCCTGTCTCTACAAGCAGTGAGAGGTGGTTTCGTAAAGATCTTCTCCCTAGAAGCATAAAATTATTAGGTTTTATCTCAGTTTTAATCTTCTTAATCTTTAGATGAGGGTAACTATTTATTAGTTATTCGTTTAATAAAAATATTGTAGAAAAACTGATTAAATAGTATGTGCCAACGAACTGTTAAGCGCCAGGAATTGACATGTCTTAAATCATAGCCAGGAAGAGAAAGACGAGATAAATAAATATAAGGAAGTCAGCTACCTAATAGGGTTTGAAATATCTCGTGCTCTAAAGCCTTTTAATAGAACATTTCTCAAAAGAGTAATGATTTAAATAGCTTAAATAACTTGTCCATAAGAAGTTTTTAATTTTGAAAAACTACGAATTTCTTGACCAAGTATCGAGAGAAGAATTTAGAAAATTTCTGATTATATCCAAGAGGAAGGTTAAAAAAAGAAGCAAGAAAAATCGTATATTATTCATTGGCTCTTGATGACAGCAGTGACATTATTGATACAGCAAAGCTTGAGATATTTATCCGCGGGATTGATCAAGATGTTAGTACAGGAACCAACACTGGTTGTGGTTTTCATGCCAAGTACCTTTCCTCCGTCTCCTTACTTAATAAGCTGTCTGTCGCATGTAATTACTGCAGCTCGAGTTTTGGTCACCGCTGTTTTACAGTCGAATTGGAGCTGAACTCCCAATCGTTTCGTTGCAAAAAGAAGGTACCTCCTGGAGCTATACAGGTGTAAGGGGTATTTGTGCCATTATTTTAACTGATGATTGTTCATGCCAAAAGGAAGAAAAAATGTCCTCACAATTTTTTTCTAATTGCAATATGTAACTAATTATTAAAGTTTACAATATTAGGCGTTTGGCAACGTTGCTGGATGGGGAGGAGGGAGTTTACAAATACACAGTAGGACAGCTCAAGCGGATACAGACATACCGGTACAAAACAGATGCTCTGTTCTAATGCAGGGACGGACCGTTGTTTACATAAAACGAACAGCAAATACGAACTTTCAATCTGATTAATAGAACTTTATGGTAAATTTCCATATTATTTAACAATATTGGTAATATTGGTCCATTTTTTAATTGTACGTCTAAAAAATAAACAATAATGGTTTACTGCACAAAATCACACGAACTTTTTTTAAAATGCAGCATTTTCATCTCTCCCGCTTCCATAAAGCAGTACCATTTTAAAAGAAATTTCTGTTTGTGTGATTTTCGAAACGAGGTAAGAGACTCCTAGTTTCTAATAATCGTTGAGAAACCGTCACAAAAGTTCACAGATTAGGTAACATTCATTGCGGAAAACATTGACGGTACATCTTCTTGCCTCACTTGAATTACGACGACTTTCTCCATAAATTAATAACATATGATATTTCTAAACTGTGAATGACATTGTAAGTTGTTTATCGAATACCTGGTACCGAACTGCCATCCGCTCGGCAGTAGAGCTATGGACAGGGAGCTTGAACTCAGCTGACATGTAGGCCTACGTACGTCTGTGCAGAGTACTGCCTGCTGATCACGTTGCCACGTCTCTCACGCCAGAATATTAACACATTTAAGCATGCAATTTTATTTAATTTCACGAAAGCATAATAGAACACACAAATATTTATTTAAACTAATATTAACTCTTTGCTAGATATACCTATTGATCTAATTGTTTTCGTAATTTTACTAACGATATAAGCAGTATAGCGCGAATTAAATAAGAGAAGAAATTTTTTTTTTCTGGGAAAACTATCAAGTTTTGACCCTATGTTGTATGGACAATTTTTGATTCTGTAGACTGTTCCCGACGACTGTGAAAAGGACGGCACTCCTTACACCCTGTACAGTATATAGAGTAAACCGTAGGTAGTGTCATTAATTTCGGGGAGTTAGTCTCTGAGATATTTCAAACAAGAAGTTCAATAAAATGTTACTCCTTTTTACTTTCTTTTCGAGATGAAAATTGTTTTATATGAAATATTCATAGCGTATTCTAGGAAAGCCATTGATTTAATTTTCAAACTGTTCAGTCAGTTTAAGAGAGCAATGTATTATGATAATGAATTATTGAAATAATTTTAGTTTTGTTTTACAAATTTTGAGAAATGTTATCAGAACAAATGCAACTTTTCGTTCTATGAAGGAATTTTACAATGTTACATTTGCTCGCATCACATTTCAAGGACAAAACTAAAATTCTTTCAATGATTAATTTTCGTAATACAATGCTCTCTTAAATTGACTGAGCATATTGGCAATTAAATCAAGGCTTTGTAAATCACGCTATGTAATGTTTCATATAAAACAATTTTTATCTCGAAAAGGAAGCAAAAACGAGCAAAATTGTATGAAATTGTTTGTTTGAAATATTTCAAAGAGTAGCCCCCTGAAATTAATGACATTACTTATTGCAAAAAGGGAGTAGCTCCATTATTTGTTTATATATTACCCCCCCCTCTTAAATTGCTGATTGTAATAAATGAGTGAGTGATAAAATGAAAGTCCCAAGTACCTAGGACATGCTCTGAAAAAGGAAGAAAGCTTAATTAAAATTTGAATTTTTAGAATGTTTTTGTTGTTTTCCACAACTTTGTAAAAGTGGAGCTAGGTACCTCTTTTTTTGGGGGGGGGCAGAGAACCCTTCAATTGTTGTAAATGAGGAATACTGAGGTTGAATGTTTCATTTTTCAGAATCTTGGACAGTAACTTGAAGTGTAATGGACATTAATGATTTAAAGCACTTGTTTATGAATTCAATAAACAGAGGTTTTGTAAACAAATAAGCATTTGAGTAGGGAAATTGTATAAATAATAATAATAATAATAATAATAATAATAATAATAATAATAATAATCCAAGGCACGACAGCCCATGAAGGACCATGACCGACAGCCGGCTGATGAAGCAGAGGTGGACGATCATCCAACCAGGATGGAGGTATCCTGTGGTTAGCACGATGATCCCCCCAGCCGTAGGAAATTGTATTATTACAACATATAGGCTTATTATACATAAAAGAATATGTACAGCATCAAATACAGATTTGAAAGAACTAAAAAATTGCACACTAATACAGAACAAAATAAGCAATTATGACAAAGTAAAATCGCTTCCGGATGAACATATTTGGTAAAATAGGGTATACTCCGTACTGTACTTACATTGAATGCAGCAAGAACCATAAAAAACAACTTTGATGGAGAAACATAAGTTATATTTCTTCCGGTTTTTAATTTGTTATTTAACGACGCTATACTAGCTCTGGGCTATTTGGCATCGATGGGTTTAGTGGTAGCGACATGTTATTTGGCGAGATGAGGCAAAATATTCGCCATAGATTACCTGCCATTCGCCATACGGTTTGGAAAACCTCGAAAAAGAATCCAGCTAATCAGTCCAAACTGGAGGCGAACCCATGCCTGATCGAAACTCCGGATCAGCAGACAAACGCGCTACCGCATGAGCTACAGCAGGAGAGCTTGTTAAGCAAGGCTGTTATTCTCGTATATTCAAGGACAGAAATTCAGCCATTAGCCTAAAACAGTAGTAGGCCCTAAAACTATAAAAATCAGAACTAGAAACCTGAAAGATAATGAAGAAAATTTTCCTAGTAAATAAAATAATACATTTAATTAGTACCCCACGTGTTGGTTCATTAGAAAATAATATTACAGACACATTAGTCACTATTATGAAATTAGGTTACCACAGAACGTTCAACCAGGTGACAAACACCACGCGGATTTCCGGTCGGGGCAAGTTACCTCGTTGGGGTTTTTTCCGGGGTTTTCCCTCAACCCTATATGAGCAAATGCTGGATAACTATCGATGCTGGACCCCGGACTCATTTCACCGGCATTATCACCTTCATTTCATTCAGACGTTAAATAACCTGAGATGTTGATACCGTGTCGTAAAATAACCAACTAAAAAAAAAAACACGCGTCTGAAGCTGCGATTGTGTGCATATCTATGTAGCAAATTTATTACATAAAAAAGTGAAAAATGGAAAGAAAAATGCTTACTTGGGAATCAGCTCCTGTACTGGCAATTCGACAGTATGGAAACCACCTCCACGGTTCTCAACGTTTATAGTCTCCTGCTTACACACCGAGAGACTGCTGTGACTGCGAAAGTTGTAAACAGAGAAAGTACAGATCTACTGGGAAAATGGAGAAGCCGAGAGGAGTCACACTTTACTGCTAAACAAGGTGTATCAACTTACTGTTGGTCTGCAGTAAATAATGGGTATAGTCAACACACTATTCATATGGGGCCACTCAAGGTCGCATTTGGTACTTTTAACCGTTTCCTGCGATATACTAATAGACAATAAGATTTTTGCCTATATTATCATAATTATCATTCGCAGTCAGTTAATTTAAATATACAATGTGTTAATTAAGTATGGAATATTGCTAATAATTCTTTATATATTCATTTTATGAAAAAATACCAAAAACAAAAGTTGGAGATTTCTAACTAAAACTTATGGCTTTGTAGTGTACTTGGACCTTACCTCAGTGGCGGCTGATTGACTGAGGCAAGTGAGGCCGGGCCTCAGTCACTTGGCTTAACTGAAATCAAATTTTGTGTTTTTATATAATGTATTAGTTATTTGAATGAAGCATATATTGCTGTAGAAGCATTTGAAAACTTTGATGTATATAGACCTGTTTTGCAGTAAACTTTGTTCCTGAGGCTGGGATTGCTCGTGCCGGGTCTGGCTTGTGATGTATTTAGACCTGTTTTGCAGTAAAATTTGTTCCTGAGGCCAGAATCGTTCGTGCCGGGCTGGCTTAATGCATTTCATGTCCTTTCGCGGGCTTTGAGTTTACGCTTAAAACGTTGTAGGAGAGGCACAATTCGGCTGGCCTGGTCAGATTTCACTCGTCCCATCCATGGGGCGGCCTCAAGGGTAGAGTGGGGTGGGAATAGTAGTGGTGACTTGTCTTCCTAACTAGGCCATAAATAACAAAATTCCAGCTCTTTGGCAGGCAGAAACCCACTCGATTCTCTCCCCTTATGCCTCAGTTTATGACATAAGCGAGGGTGTTGTACTATTGTACTTCGTAGTACAGTAGTGAATCTGGGCCAATGTTGTTATGTATTTTGGGAAAATGTAAACAGAAACAAATGAGAGAAATAATGCTGGTGCAGTTAATTCAGTGTTAGAGTGTCCTTTTTCGAGAAGAAATAATGCTAAAAGAAAAGAAGTTTTAAATAAAGAGAGAGACTACCGAGATACCTACGACATTGCTGATAAAAATTTTTCTGACACATAATCTTAAAACGCGAGTTTCTATTGCATCCTGGTATGGGCAACATAAATGGTTATGTGGTAATATGATGCAAAATAAACTTCTCTTGGCCTTGTTTGTTGCTGTCAAAGGAAAAAAAATAAAAAGAAAAGAAAGAAAGCGGAATTTCAACACATAATATGGGATGCTTCATCACACTGAAACAATCACTGAAACTCAGAGCATAACAGCTTATTTGGTGAGTGAAATTATTATTTTTCATTGATAGTAATAAGAATAGACTAATAATAGTAATAGTAATAGTAATAGTAATAATAATAATAATAATAATAATAAAAATACAGTAATAATGATATTAATAATATAATAACAATAATAATTAATATCATAAACAAACATTTCCTATCGGAGGCACTTAAACTAGTTGCATCTGGCCTTATCGAGGATTTTGATCATCGGCCGCTACTGCCTTACCTTCATCTGATTTATGTGTCTGTTCCCCAGAGACGCCAATTTAACAACAGCTCAGTTTGCAGATAATGTTGCTGTTCTGTGCAAAGATTCATGTGAAATGACAGCTAATAAATTGCAACAGTTTTTACATTTAGTGGATGTATGGTGTAACAAATAGAAAGTTAAAATGAACCCTAGCAAATCCAATGTTATTCAGTTCACCTATAAAAGAAAAACTGAAAATCAATCAATCACTCTACAAGGTGAAGAAGTATCACATGCTGAGTCAGTGCGGTACCTAGGTCTGTACTTGGACAGAAAATTGACTTGGAATACACATATAAGCAACCTAGTGAAAAGACTCCGACATAAATTATATCAAGTTAAACATCTGTTGAAGGGTTCATCACCACTGCCGCTACACTTGAAAAGACTTATATATTTCTCATTAATCAGACCTATATGGATGTATGGCTGTGGCATATGGGGATCTGCATCCAATTCCCAAATCACACGAATTCAGACAATATAGAACCGGGTCCTTCGTCTAATCGTGGATGCACCCTGGTACATCCGCAATGACAACCTACACAAAGACTTGAACGTGCCTACAGTTGAATCCACCCTGCGCAGCTCCTACATACGACTTCATCGCTCACTGGTTAACCATCAAAATGAACTGCTTAATAGCATCCCAGAACAACTTCCACCGCCTCACCAAATAAGAAGATTAAAAAGAAAAAGACATTCAGATCTGTTGTTTGAAGATTAACATTTTTGTTTTGTTTCACATTTTGCCAGAGGACAGTCATAGGACTGCAACCTCCATAAATGTTTCTTGTGTGCTTATATAGCATAGTATTTATAATTTTTAAGCACAATTGTATTGTACATAATTGTATAATAACGTTTTCTTATGACTGAAAAAAAAAAACTTATGACTGTGGTCTCAAAATAGTATTGATTCATGTATAGGGTGTGGCAAGAATAACACTTCTTAAGTGACACCCTATATTACATTTTATATATTTGAAATCTCCATTCAATTTTACATACAAATAGAAGTTTGACTCTGCATAAATTATGAATACTCTCTTGTAAATGTTACGGTTCTTTCAAATGCTTTGATAATGTAACACGAAATAAATTTGTCTATTCATATGGAGTAGGCCATGAAACAAACAAAACAATAACGTAACTGTTTCAGAGAATATTTAAAATTATGGTTCTTTTGAATGCTTTGGTATGCAACATAAAATAAAGGTGTGTATTCATAATGGAATAGGCCATGAAACAAAAAAAATAATAACATAACTGTATTCATAATTTATGCTGAGTCACACTTCTTTTTGTATGTAAAATTGAATGGAAGTTTCAAATATGTAACATTTAATATAGGGTGCCATTTTAAATAAGTGTTATTTTTTGCCACGCCATGTGCATGAATCACAGCTATAAGTTTTAGTTAGATATCTCTCAACAATTTTTGTTTTTGGTATTTTTTCATAAAATGAATATATAAAGAGTTATTAGTCATATTCCATACTTAATTAAAACACTGTATATGCCTATAATGGAAAGCATTTGAGGTATACCTAATGTTGATTTATAATGGTTAATATTGTTTAATCTTACCTCTTAAACAAACTGTGCAAGGATAGAATTGCATAAGCTGCTATCAGAATGAACACTGATATAGGCCATTTATTATCCCTTGAAACCTTCTTGCGCGTAAGGGGAAGAAAAAGGCTGATTGAGAAGCTTCCCTCCCTCGCTATGCTCCCACTTGCAGCTAGCTAGCTCTCTTACCCACCATAAGGTTCTTACTCTGAGCTACAGCGCACGCATTCATTTGGTTCCACGAGATAACGTAAGACCTAGATCCACCATGCTGAGAACCAAATAGGCCAATCGGAGTCTGATGAATCTGCTGTGATTGTGAACTGGTATACAAAATCCTTCACTAAACCATCAATATATTCCTTTTGTTCCGGCAGTTCTTTGACTTCAGATTCATTTCAGTATCGTACGTAACTTCTCTTCTCACTGAAAGTTTATGCCTTCCTTTACTAACAGCAGCAAATTGCGAAAAGATGGTAGGCCTACTTTTAATTTTTTTCCTGCATATAAGTGATGCACAACTCGCTTAATAACAGACCTATAAAATTCGTCTACATCAGACTGTTACGTTCGACGCCCTTTGTTTCCAGAAGTCTTAGAAAAGTACCGGTACCATGCTTAAATTCTTTCCTTACGTTTAATAACCTTATGACTAGACACGAGAATTCCATGCAAATGCATGTTTTTATATGAACATAGGACATAGCTCAAACTTAGTACTTATCCATTTCATTACTTTCCGGTTCCAAATATGTGTACTTTTTCCGTGCACATTTGCATGTTTTGGCCTTTTTGGGGATAAAAACATGCATAATGCATATTTAAGCAATTTTAGCTTAATCATGCATATAATATACATTATATTCAGTTTAAATGCGTGTTTTATTGGCTTTGAGTGGACAGCTTAGTTTCTTGGTTTTTATATCCCTTAATTTAGTTTCAGGAATCAGGATTGACGAAGGAAAAGACAAAAAAAAAAAAAAAAAAAACTAAATAACAGAAAAATGATATAAAATGTTAAGATTTGCACAGTAGATGTTAGAGGACCTTTCCCTGGACGGAAGTTCAACACTTTAATGATGACGAAAGTTCAGTTTCACAACACTTTACCGACGACCCTCTACAGAGTACGTGTCATAAATGGATTTATTACGTTGGATATTTCGAGAATAGTAGAAAGGAAAAATAGAGGGTTCAAGGAAACTGCCGACAAATAATTTAGGACAAAAGCACCCTCTTTCAGGGAGGTTGTAAATACTCTCTCTCTTTTCCATCTTCTAAAATTGGAACCATTCGCTAAAATGTCTTTGCAGTGTGTGAACCTCGTAAGTGGTTAATGTGTTTGTTTATTCTGTTTGCGTGTTTTAATGAGGTTCTAATATGCCTCCAATTGAAGGTTCCAAAAGTGTACTCTTTGCACAGTGGATTAAAGAAAAAGATTTTATTAGATCATTTAGGGATGTCATATTCTTCGTTTGTTACAGTAAAGAGATAAGCAAAGCTATTCTGTTTCCGAATATTTTCTACGACAGTTGTTCTTTGGAAAACATTACAAAACTTCTTTAAAATAAACTGGACAGGGTCATGAACGCGAACCCGGACTACGGATTCTTGTGTTCAGTGAATTAGGTTATTTGTGGCGAAAACTTGAATGAAGAATTTGACCAGACACTGTCACAAATATGTTTATTTAAGTTTGTAACCATAACTTCTTGCGATGCAGAGGGGTCATTCTCTGCCTACAAAAACATATTGACTGACAAGCACAGGAACCTCACAGAAACCAATTTAGAAATGTAGTTAGTCGTTAACTTTGCAAAAAAATAAATAAATAAATAAAAAACAAAAAAAGAAATTTGGAACAAAAATGAAAGTGCATATTTTAATGTATTTTTCGCTTGATCATGCATGTTTCATAGTTTGATAATGCATGAATGCATGGATATTTTGGAATTTTATAGTGCATGAAATTCTCGTCTCTACTTATGACATTTACAGCCTTTTCAGTAGCTTGTTTAATGGGGAAATGGAAGAATACTGTTTGTAGGCTCCTTATCCTAATTGTTCCTCAATGTGCTATTGCATGTATAGCTTCACTGTGGATATTCTTTCCTTGTTTTTCATGATGTTTGATGTAATTTATACCTTACAGGTCACAAACGAATCACAGACACAAATCACAGACAGAAGCTGCACTGTCGAACAACAAAATTGACGATAAACTACTGTTCCTCCATTTCGCAACAAAATTCAAAGTAACCAACAAAGAGCACAGTGAGATGTGTATAACATAATTTGCGCATACAAATTTTTTCTTGCATTTGAATAATGCAATATATTGAGGTAATGCATTAATTTCTTATTGAATGAAGTTTGTACATTGAATATTATATTTTATTTGGCAGTGCGTAAAGTGAGCCTTTAAAACACGTGCGTAAATTCAAGGTGCAAAGGTTTATTTTGAACAGATCACTTCGAAGTTAGTTTTTTCTCACTTTTAAAAAAAAAAAAAAGATTAGAATTTGAATTTATTTATATACTTTTCCTAGACATTGATCTTTCTGTAAAAAGAACAGTGCGATTATCATAGGAGCTACGACATGATAAATGTTCAACGGAGCGGGAAATATCGTTGTCGTCCACTAGCTGCAAACGTCAACGAAAGAACCGAAATGTCGGATGATTATACCTTTAATATAGAGCCTTAGGAAAGTGGTTATTTGGAAAACCGTAAGTTTTGTCGCTGTGTCTGTCAGTGACCGCAAGGACACAAACAAAATTTAAAAAATGTGAGATTATGATGCTGACGGTACCAACATCGAATTGCCCCTCGAAGTTAATCTTTTTACTGTGTTTAGGTAGCATTCTTCAGTGGTCGGAATGGTTTCTCAAGTTGAAATCGGTCTTTAGTGAAATTGGATTCAGCATCATGTAGGCTAGAAATGGATCTGCGTTTGTCATAGTTTTCTGTGGGTTAATGGAAATTGTTCTATTTGTCTGCAACAGGAATTATTACTGAAATTTCTGGTACCGGTAACTATTTATAAATGAGTGTGGTTAACAGTACTCAGTTTGATTGTGTTTTTGTACATGCATTTTAGTGACGCCCAGCAACAACTTTTCTGCAGTACCAACGGTCGCATATACTATTTCATGTATTATACTGTATTTTCGATGAGCACACAGGCTGCTGAAGTTCTGAAATATAAATGGCGAGTGGCAGATACTAAACTGTGAAAATTACAAGGGAAGGATGTAATAATTGTTTTTTAGTCTGTAAATAGACTGTTATCGGAACAAGACCATTATTTCCTTTTTTGCAAAATGTACTTTTAAACGACACTTACAGACTACTATACTATATAATGTAGAAAGCTGAATATTTCAGTTTTGTTTTATACAGGGTGATTTACGAAGTTCTCCCCCAATTTATTGAGGTGATTCCTAAGGTTATTTGGAACAAAAATTTGATAACTTAATGGGATCACATTCATAATTACGGAGTTACAACACATTTTCGAAACGCGTCATAGTGAACGGAGCGCTAAGCATGTTTGTTGCCATAACTGCATCGGAGGTCGATGAAAGACATCGTGTATCATGTTAAGATACAAACACGCGAAGAGTTGCTTCAACGCATTCTGGATGCCGCGGCGACAATACGGAACAAACGTGTGAAACTGCGAAATGCTACACGTGCGGTTCACACTGGTGCGGATGCGGACCGTTGCCTTGAGATTCAGGGAGGCATTTTCGAAAATGTGATTTAAATCCACGCTAAATGAAAGAGACTTATACATAAACAGTCAATTGTTTGTATTTTAATAATTTTTTGCATTTTTGTTAGTGAAATCCTGAAATAAAATATTTTTCTGCCGTTTTCAAATTAGCGTAACTCCATAATAATGTGATCCTATTAATTTATTTACATTTTTTGTTCCAAATAACCTCAGGAATCGCCTACTTAAATCACTTTGTGTATTCAGAAAAGTACCAATATTATTCTTGTGAATATATGTTTAAGGATGATTACAATATCTTATGTCTCTGACATGTCCATATTTTCTGAAGTTTACTTACATTATACTCACAGGTGACTGAGAAATAGACGACAGATTTGAATGAATTTCGTTAAAAATCGTGAATAGGCTACCTCTTGTTGTGTACGTCTTCTGTCACCAAATCCTTCAATAATTGGAATATTAATTCGTTCATTTTCTGTTAAGAACATCTTGTTTTATTTTGACTTCACCAATAAAACGAAAATTAAGATATACAGTATAGATCATATGCGGAGACCGAGAGGAAGACAGAAAATTGGGAAGATTGGAGAATGCTGGGCTTGCAGTGAAAACCCTGCCCTTGGGCAGGAAACTATGAATGCATGAATGAGTGAATGAAATAAATTGCTTCCATGGTAAAGAGACAGCGAGAGAGTTGGCTCAGACGGAACATTTGAGACTAGCATTCGGATGGTCTCGGGTTCAAACCCCGTGGCCGGCCAATCTGACTGGGGTTTTTCATGCTTTCCTTCAGTCACAAAGGTAAATGCCAGATTGAAAATTTTACATACCATGATTCATCACTGCCTTAATGAACAATATCATAAACATTAATCAAAATCTAAAATGAGTTAGGCCTACATGAATACAAGTCATCTACAGGGTATCCATAAGGTCTGGAATCATAGGACATAATACACATACATACATATTAACATTAAAGAATGTGTTCCACATGTCTGCCACCATTTTCAACACACGTCCCCGTACGTTTTGCACAATTTCTTTGAATTGTCTTCAACGTGGGTTAAGAGTAGCACATACAGCAATAATAATTATATAATGTTCCACATCCCGAATTTTTTCTGCATACACCTCAGCTTTCACAATCCCCCAAATGACAAAATCCATAGGGTTTAGGTCTGGTGACATTGATGCCCATTCCACAGGGCCACTTCTCCCAATCCAGCGTCCGGGAAACATTTCATCCAGCCAGTGCCGAACGAAACCTGCATAATGAGGTGGGTCCCCATCTTGCATAAACCACTCTGGATAGCCGATACCATGACGTTCTGGTACCATTTCATCGTCCAACATCCTGAGATAATGTTCTCCAGTGACTGTTGAGTCAAAGAAGAATGGATCAACAATCTTATCGTCCCATAAACTACACCATACCATCATTTTTGGAGAGCCTTGTCTTTTACTGTCGATGTACCAGTTTGGGTTTGCTTGTAACAAATACGTCGAATTTTGTTTGTTCACCTCCCCACATACGTAAAATTTTGCCTCGATTGGGAACATCACTGTTTCCTGAAAAGATGGATTTACTGTTATTTGGCTCAGGAAAAAATTCACACATCTCAACCCTTCGGTCAGGATCGTCCTCCGTTAGATGATGCATGATTTGCAATTTGTAAGGATGGAATTTGAAAGCTTTTAAAATTGTATGCACCCTGCTCCGGGAAACACCGATTTCCAAGCTCGTGTGTCGGATTGATTTTTTTTGTACTAGAGTGAAACTTCACAAGTAGCGCAGTCCTGGTATCTTCATCTACCGATGGTCTGCCGGAACGCAGTTTATCGTTTATCGATCCTGTTTCACGAAATTTCTTCAGTCATTTTGCAACTGCACTTTGCGTTACTGACTTCTCTAGATACCTCCTGTTAAACTAGGCGTGCACGTCCCTCTGTGACCACACCTCTCGTCCACAAAGAAGAATGATCTCCACTCGGTGCTCTTTCGACAGTAACATTATGAACCTATGAACAAACAGAAAAAAATGTCATTCTCCTATGATTCCAGACTTTATGGATTCTCTGTATAACAAACGACAATAGAAACACGAACTGAACAATAGTAAAAACGGCCTACCAATATACACAAAAATCCTACACGCGATACGGCAGATGTTGAAGCGTGTATAAATAAACTTAACAAAAGAAATAATATCAATAATAAATTAAAGGATTAACAAAATGTATCGGCAATGAAATTGTTACCATCCTTAGTACTTCTGTATCAGGCCTACAGGACCCTAAGTAGAGGAAATATGACGTAGCCTCACTCCACTTCTATTGGGGATGATCGACTGCTGAGTAGAGTTATTTACATTCTTTGCGCGTGAAGGGTCCATCAGTGGCGGCACTATAATTTTCAAAAAGGGTTGTAATAAAATCATTGTACTTATAATGCGTTATCTCGTTTCAAGGTTTACAGTTATGCTACATTTCATGTCGGTAGTTTCTTTGAGATTTCTTTCCACGTACCCTGCTTTAGATTTTCGAAAACTTTCCTATCATCACCTACGGAAACATAAATTTGTTCATTTGTAATTCTTGATAGCGTGTTGTGTACCTGCCGCCGCGAGAATGAATGTTGATGCAGCCGAGCGTAACTAGAACTCTATGACCACACTGGTAGAAAAGGTGGATGGGGTAGAAGGGATACGAAGGCAGTCGCTCTGAGGAGTTATAGTTCTGCAGGTCTGTTCTATATAAAGACAAATGGAAATATTAGATGAAGATACTTATGTTCTTTCAGATGATATTAAAAAAAGCTATAGCGTGCAATTTAAAGAAGTTATCGGTGTTATAACTCGCAGATCAGTAGTCACAGAAATATTTATTTTCGATAAAAATAATATTTTCTAAATAAAAGGTTTTAGATGTCTGAGGTTTTTGTCCCAAATCTTTTATCGATCTTTTAATTGCAATTGTGCATTACCATAATTTTGAAACACCTTGTATGTATATGTGGGCCTTCCCTAGCCTGAGGTCAGCGGAGCGTAAAGGCATCTACAGAGACACACATAGAACATCTATCTAAGCCCAAGGCGAGATTCAAACCCACGAACCTTCGGACCACGCCGCATAAGGGAGCGCGCCATACACCACTTAGCCATCCGGCCTGACATAAGTTTGGGAATATGTTTGTTAAAACTTCCATTCGCTTTGATGACTATTTTTTATATTAAATGTATTTCAATTCAATGGTATATTACGATACAAAGTTTGTAATGCACTTCACACACTTGTATTGTACAAATTTTTTTGCACGATCATTGTTAAAAATTGCAAATACATTATACTTTCATTGAAAATTTAGAGAAATATTATTCCAAAGCCTTTGCAAAACTATACTATAACGGTAACTAAGTAACAGTAAATATGCTGTAATGGGTCTTTTTCAGTATAGTTTTATGTTATGAAGAATGGTTTCCCTAGCAAAAAGTTTCTGTGTGGGAATTCTAACTGTCAAGGCCTAACAACAATAGCTGTTAAAAAAAAAAAAAAAAAAAAAACGTTATTTACGCGACTCTAAAGACGTAATGATTGAATTACATCTATCTTGCAGAGACGTGTAAAGAGAACACAGTAATGAGTTACTTACAAATGGCTTTTAAGGAACCCGGAAGTTCATTGCCGTTCTCACATAAGCCCGCCATCGGTCTCTATCCTGTGCAAGATTAATCCAGTCTCTATCATCATATCCCATCTCTCAAATCCATTTTAATATTATCCTCCCATCTACGTCTCGGCCTCCTCAAAGGTCTTTTTCCCCTCAGGCCTCCCAACTAACACTCTATATGCATTTCTGGATTCGCCCATACGTGCTACATGCCTGTCCATCTGAAACGTCTGGATTTAATGTTCCTAATTATGTCAGGTGAAGAATACAATGCGTGCAGTTCTGCGTTGTGTAACTTCTCCATCCTCCTGTAACTTCATCCCTCTTAGCCCCAAATATTTTCCTAAGCACCTTATTCTCAAACACCCTTAATCTCTGTTCCTCTCTCAAAGTGAAAGTCCAAGTTTCACAACCATACAGAACAACCGGTAATATAACTGTTTTATAAATTCTAACTTTCAGATTTTTTGACAGCAGACTAGATAACAAAAGCTTCTCAACCGAATAATAACAGGCATTTCCCATATTTATTCTTCGTTTAATTTCTTCCCGAGTGTCATTCATATTTGTTACTGTTACTCCAAGATATTTGGTAATGAGTGGAAACAAAAAATTAGGTGCCAGTTATACTCCAATTCCAGACATTAGTAATCAGGATCGATAAATTTTATTTACGAAAAATATCTGTAGGCCTACTTGTATTACAGCGATTTCATGTTGTTGCAGCATTATTGTTAACATTAGGGTAAAGGCTTTAGGAGTTTAATTTTTTTAAGTGAGTAGAATAATAATAGATTGTGTCTACATATGCACACAAATATCACTCCTTTTGTACGGTTGATAATATTTAATACCTGGAATGTGGACTTCGACCCTGTCAAAACACGCTAATAGGAGTTGAAGTATTATCAATTTATAAAACTCGAAAACCCTAGAGAAATCTGCTGCTGTTACGTAGTTTGTCAAATTTGTATCAGGATGATCATTTTTTACTTCAGACAAAAGACAGAGATAGAGGTCGATTGAACATTTTCCAGGTCAACTAAAGTTCCGCTTATGTTTTAACATAAACTACTATTACAATAAAGAATTCTATGCAATATAATGGTGATCATATATTCATAACTATAGAGACTTCACCGGAGTTTATTGTGAAAGTGTTATAACACTTATAACAGACAACTCTAAATATTTTATTTGAATATTATAAAACATTGTTACATGACATCAATGGTTATCTTATTGCTACTGTATCTGTCTTGTATATGGAGTTATTTTAAAATATAAGTATAAGTACATTATTGAACTCTTCATATTATACGTTGGCCACAAGTATGAAATAATATAGGTTATGTAAAGCGCAGTACGATGTTTTAAAGATATTCGTTGAAAGTGAGAAAGTTGATTTGTAGAAATATGTGAAATTTTGTAACTACTTTCCTGTGAAATTAAAAGTAATCGCTTAGCATTATGCCTGTATAGCACCGACGACGATATATTGCAGACCAAACTTTTAGACGTCTAATTTTTTTATTAAAAATATTGCGTTTAAAGATGTTTTAATACATAGAAAGAATTACATAAAACTCCATTTGAAACTGATATTATTGTGAGTAGTTTTAAAAAAAGGTCTGTGATAAAGTAAAAACTAAAACTAACTGAACGAGTTAATTCAATGAGATCAACCAACAAATACCTATTTTCGAGATACTGAGCATTGAAATAAATCTGCTTATTTATTAAGCATTTCATGCAAGAAATTTTGGAACATTCATATACTATTACAAAAAAATAGCATTAATAATAATAATAATAATAATAATAATAATAATAATAATAATAATAATATTTGTTTGTTTGTTTATTGATATTTATGTGCTTGACAACAGCCATAGGCCAATAAAAGTCCAGCACAGTGATACAAATAATGCAATAAAATGAACAACTATAGTACACATTACATAATAGAGATAATAATAATAATAATAATAATAATAATAATGATAATAATAATAGTAAAATAATAATAGTAAAATAATAATAATAATAGTAAAATAATAATAATAGTAAAATAATAATAATAGTAAAATAATAATAATAGTATAATAATAATAATAGAATAATAATAATAATAATAATAATAATAATAATAATAATAAAGGGCTAACAGTTTTTTTAATAACAGACCAAGAGTTGATCTAAAATGTTGCAAAGCAAAATAAGTAAATGAATTTTATGCAATAAACGAATTTTGCTTATAAATAGCAGGAGAGTGCAGTTCGCATTCTTGATTTTTTCCGAGTTAATAATCCAGCCAACAACGATCTGTGTAAATACAGGGCTTTCATTTCAAAACTTCCCAGTCTAAATAACTAATTATTTAAACTGAATTCAATTTAAACAAGAAACACGTCAATTTAGATATTGAGGGGGAAGTCTGAAACCAGACTTAATTGAATTTTAGGTTTCACCCCCCACTGCTAGCCTCCCCCATTCTGAAATTTCAAATGGCACCCCTATATGTTTATACTTAAATATGAAAGAGCATTCAATTGTTTATACACCTCATTCATTTGTTTTCGCATCTTTTGTTTTCTATCGTCGCCTGGCAACCTGTATTTTTGCTATTATCAGTTGATTGTAGGATGAAAACACAGCTATTTTGCTTAGTTTCCTAAATTTAATCAATAAGGATGATTTATGTTCTCTCTTGAAGAGTATGCGCCATTTTAAAATAATGTAATACACAATTACTATTGCATGAAATGCTCAATAAGTTTTTGTAGCTTTATTCTCTTCAGCTCTAATCAACAATAACAACAATCCAGGTTCCCAGGCAACGATAGAAAACAAAATACACGAAAACAAATGAATAAGGTATATAAACATTTGAATGCTCTTTCATATTTAAGCATAAAAACATAGGGGTGCCATTTGAAATTTCAAAGTGGGGACGACTGGGGGTGGGGGGTGAGATCTAAAATGCAATTAAGCATGGTTTCAGACTTTCTCCTCAATATCTAAATTGACGTGTTTTTTTTTGTTTAAATTGAATTCAATTTAAATAATTAGTTATTTAGACTGGGAAGTTTTGAAATAAAAGCCCTGCATATATTTTTTAATTGTCGGATGGTATATTGTTGCATAATTTCGTCCAAGTAATCAATTAGTATGATAATAAATTGTACCTTTAGTGAAAATGAGTTTAGCTGAGATTTTCATTCTGTGTAAATTTAGAAAAATTAATTTTTTATATTTCTGTATCTTGATATTTTAAAGCAATGTTTTAAATCTTTTCCCCCCAGAAGAAGGAGAGACAAAGAAAGAAACGAAGGAAAAAAAAAAATAAAGAAAGAAACTAGCTTTGTGAAAATATTAGGGTAATATCGTGGGCTTACTGGAAAGAAGTTTGTATATGTTATTGCTCTCCTATGTAGTTGCGGAATTCTTGCAGTAAGTCTACGATAATAGGGTTATTATAAAGTAACTAACATGGTTGGAATCAACATAACTGGCAAAGAAATTGACTAGTCAAGATGAACTAAGCAGCTACGTATGCCATGTGCCAGGATTGGAAACTACTGTGGACGCGGATTGTCTTTGTTGTCCATATTCTACAATTGTATTGATTCGACCATTAAAAATAAAGTGGACCTCATCTGTCAGTATTCGAGGTAACCATCCCGGTTGAATTTCCATCTGAGGTAATATACATAATGAATATTTTTAGCCCGTCTCTTTTGATAACAGCTGCCTTCAATTCATACATCGTTTGCACTTCATCAGAATACATTTTCGGAAGTTCTCGTGAAAGTTCCAAACAGTGCTGTGTGGCATTTGTAAGCCATTCCTTAAACATTCACACTGTTGACTGGTAACAGGATTTTCTGTGGCTAGGTTTTGTCTAATTAGGAACATTAAATCCAGACGTTTGAGATGGGCAGGACATGTGGCACGTATGGGCGAATCCAGAAATGGTTGTAGAGTGTTAGTTGGGAGGCCGGAGGGAAAAAGATCTTTGAGGAGGCCTAGACGTAGATGGGATGATAATATTAAAATGGATTTCAGGGTGGTGTGAGATGATGATAGAGACTGGATTAATCTTGCACAGGATAGGGACCAATGGCGTGCTTATGTGAGGGCGGCAATGAACCTCCGGGTTCTTTAAAAGCCATTTGTAAGTAAGGTTTTTTTTTCTCTCACTAAGGCTCTGAATTTGCAGAGTTTAATCCTTCAACAGACAGAAAGAGTTTTCCTTAAGATCATAAGATGAGAAAAGGGAAAACATTTAATCCTTCCCAGAATTTCAATCATGGTCATTACATTTCTTTTCGCGGTGTCAAAAGTGCGTCTTAATCACCTTATACATCCTTTTGTTCTAATTTTATTATACATACTATTTGAAGGGTTCAGAGCCATAGTGGGCCATTTATTAAAAACGGAGAAAGTAAGGGTTAAAATTAAGTGAATACTATAGTTTAATGAAAATTGACATATCATTTAGTTTTAATGTGCATACTTTATATTACTTGCTACATGTTTCATTGAATTATGGTACTGACTTCATTTTAACCCTTGTTTTCTCCGTTTTTAATATAATAATAATAATGATTTAATAATAATAATGATTTATTTTAGCTGGCAGAGTTAAGGCCGTAAGGCCTTCTCTTCCACACAACCAGCAAAAAGTGTATATACATATGCATGAACTTACAAAGAATTCAACAATTTGATTTAGATGAGAGTTACATATATACAAGAGTTATTTACGAATTAAACAACAAAATACTATGAACTATTAATTAAACACTGAAATAAAATGTGTAGCAGAATTAAACTAAAATACATAGAATGTTAATATATTTCAAATTATATTAGATAATAGAAAGAGATTATTATGAGACAATTTTGAAAATGCAGCACAATCAGGATGATGTCTAAAGAAAAAAAGCAACAGTGTAGTCTGTAATATTTTAAATCAGTATGATTGGAGTGAAATGCTAATAAGGTTATCTTTTAAGCTGTTCTTAAAGGTGTTTGTTGTCTTGCAGCCCCTAATACTTTGTGACAAGGAATTCCATTGACGCGAGGTGGATATTGTAAAAGATGAGGAATAACAAGATGTTCTATGAAGAGGTATATTTAGCGTGCCACAGATAAGTGATCTGGTATTTACGTCGTGGTTAGAGTATAGATAAGAGAAACGAGACGAAAGGTAATTTGGTGTTGAGGTGTGCAGAATTCGAAAGAGTAAAGACAAAGAGTGTAAAGTTCTGCGTTCTTTAAGTCGGAACCACGAGAGACTTGCGAAGGACGGTGATATGTGATCATATCGTCGGATGTTGCACACGTATCTGATGCACATATTCTGAGCTCGCTGTAACTTGACTGACAGTTCAGAACTTAGATCACTTAACAAAACGTCACAATAATCGAAGTGCGGCATTACTAGGGTTTGTACTAGGGTAAGTTTTAGTTGCTGGGGCAAGAAGTTTCTCAAGCGACTCAAAGAGTGAAAGGAGGAACAGATTTTTTTTTATCGTTTCTTTAACTTGAAAATTCCAACTTAAATTATTATCAAAAAAGAAGCCAAGATTTTTTACGACAGATGAATAAGGGATTAGCGATGGGGCTTGGCACAATATGGCTCTGAATACCATAGTTTAATGAAGATTGACATATCACTTAGTTTTCATATGCATGCTTTATATTACTGCACGCATTGTATTCTTCACCTGACATAATTAGGAACATTAAATCCAGACGTTTGAGATGGGCAGCATGTAGCACGTATGGGAGAATCCAGAAATGCATATAGAGTGTTAGTTGAAAGGCCGGAGGGAAAAATACCTTTGCGGAGGCTGAGACGTAGATGGGAGGATAATATTAAAATGGATTTGAGGAAGGTGGGATATGCTGATAGAGACTGGATTAATCTTGCACAGGATAGGGGCCAGTGGCGTGTTTATGTGAGGGCGGCAATGAACTTCCGGGTTCCTTAAAAGCCATTTGTAACTAAGTAATTAAAGTTTTGTCTTGCACTAAGGCTCTGAATTTGGAGAGTTTAATTCTTCAACAGACAGAAAGAGTTTTCCTTAAGATCATAAGATGAAAAAGAGGAAAACATTTTCACCCTTCACAGAATTTCAATCACGGTCATATTTCTTTTCGCGGTGTCAAAACTGTCTTAATCGCCTTATACATCCTGTTTGTTCTAATTTTATTATACACTAGCCGTACCCGTGCGCTCCGCTGCACCCGTTAGAAATAAATATAAAGTAATTACATAATTAAAATAGGACATTTGATCCAAGTAACATTCGTGTTTGATAGAAGGATAAATCGTTTATTATGTTACTTAATTTAAATTATATTTAAAAAATTAAAATGCGATCATTTTGATCCGGAGACTACTCATTAGGTCATAAAAATTATTTTAGGAAACACAGGAAACGAATGTACAGAATAGCCCATCAAGTTTTCTGTGCATAAGAAGCTATTTTAATCTTACCTGTCAGAAGTTACTGTAATAACATTATAGCATTATGTCCATCTAGAGAAACTACACTTCCCAATGGTGAATTAATAATTAATTATACAAATCGGTTAATTTAGCTTCCGATATTACTTCATACAAATGCAGAAACATTTTCTGTAGGCTATGTTTCATAACTTTCGATTATTGTTGACCAAGGCCTCTTATAGACGAAGTCATTTGTTTTTTTATTCCATTGCACCACCTTAGATGGCATTGTTATTGTAATTTTGAAACTCATTTATCTCATTAAATATCAGTCCTATCATAATTTTGCATAGAATAAAACTTATCGGAAATCATTTTCAAAGAAACTTTTGTTATGTAGCATATTTCACAAAAATCAATAATAAGCGAGATATTTCGATTTATTTAATTCAGGCCCCCTTATAACCCCCCTTTTAAATAAAGTGTTTTGGATGTTATATAGCCTGTAATCTAAGTTACAACGAACTTAATTTATATTCCAATTTTCATCGAAATCCGTTCAGCCATTATTGCGTGAAAAGGTAACAAACATCCAGACAGACAGACAGACAGACATACAAACAAAAATTTCAAAAAAGCGATTTTCGGTTTCAGGATGGTTAATTATACATGTTAACACCAATTATTTTTGGAAAATCTAAAATTACCAGAAAAATTTTGGCTACAGATTTATTATAAGTATAGATAATATATGAAGTTAAGTGAATACTATAGTTTAATGAAGATTGACATATCATTTAGTTTTAATGTGTTTACTTTGTTACTTGCTATAGGCCTATGTTTAATTGAATTATTGTATTCACTTAATTTTAACCCTTGTTTTCTCCGTTTTTAATATATGGCGCTTGGCCCACTATGGCTCTCGATACCATAGTTTAATGAAGATTGACATATCATTTAGTTTTAATGTGCATAATTTATATTACTTGCTACATGTTTCATTGAATTATGGTACTCACTTAATTTCAACCCTTGTTTTCTCCGTTTTTAATACATGGCACTTGGCCCACTATGACTCTGAACCCTTCATATAAAATAAGTAGCCTACTTATTATTGAACGTAGCGCACACCCGTTTGAGCGAGCTCGTGTTCGGGGACAGTTCCTATAAACGACTACTTATTTCGTAGTCTACTAAATGGAAGATAACAACAATTCAATAAAACCACGAAACTGGTACAGTTATTACAAAACAAGAATAATTACGAAAATAAAAGTAGAAAATCAAGTCAAGAACAGAATATAAGTCCGAGTGAATAAGTAGTAGCCTATATTGAAATTAAGAAAAAGACAAAAAAGAGTATATTAATACAGAAAAATTGGTTTATTTTTTTTTAATTTATTAAAATAAAAATTACCTAGGTTAGGCTTCATTATCAAAATGAAATTTTGTATAACCTTGGCCCGTAGCCCTAATTCTGGCTGTGATTTAGTCCAGTGGCTGTGTAACATTTAGGTTCACCGTCTCGTGACTGGAATATTGTACGAAATGGAAATATAAAAATTGGAAATTTATCTTTTGAAGAGGTGGAGAAGTTCAGATATCTTGGAGCAACAGTGACAAATATAAATGATACTCGGGAGGAAGTTAAACACAGAGTAAATATCGGAAATGCGTGTTATTATTCGGTTGAGGAGCTTTTGTCATCCAGTCTGCTGTCAAAAAATCTGAAACTTAGAATTTATAAAACAGTTATATTACCGGATGTTCTTTATAGTTGTGAAACTTGGACTCTCACTTTGAGAGAGGAACATAGGTTAAGGGTGTTTGAGAATAAGATGCTTAGGAAAATATTTGGGGCTAAGAGGGATGAAGTTACAGGAGAATGGAGAAAGTTACACAACACAGAACTGCACACATTGTATTCTTCACCTGACATAATTAGGAACATTAAATCCAGACGTTTGAGATGGGCAGGGCATGTAGCACGTATGGGCGAATCCAGAAATGCATATAGAGTGTTAGTTGGGAGGCCGGAGGGAAAAAGAGCTTTAGGGAGGCCGAAACGTAGATGGGAAGATAATATTAAAATGGATTTGAGGGAGGTGGGATATGATAGAGAATGGATTAATCTTGCTCAGGATAGGGACCAATGGCGGGCTTATGTGAGGGCGGCAATGAACCTCCGGGTGCCTTAAAAGCCAGTAACTAAGTAAATAAGTAAAGGACATGGCAAATTTATTCTGATGGAGTAAACATGTTGCTCTTCTTTATACTAGGTACATCTGACGATTTTTATGATAATATTTTAATAATGTATATATTTGATATGTTTGTTAAACTTGGAAAACATAAAAATCTGAATAAATTGCTTTAAAAGTCTTACTTTCTAGTTTCATTTCCTGAAGAATCCGTGTTTTAAAACAGTAGTCAGAGTCACAAAAGTGGTTTAGAATTTGACGTTCATACAAAACGTTTACATACCCTACTTAAAGGATTGTTACTCATTTCTATGGAAACTGACGCCTTTATTTATGCATCGTGATAAAGGTTGGAAGTTTGCGAATAGGAAGCTCTCTAATTTAAAGTTGATGTAATTCTCCTCTCACCCCAATAACGATGTTAGAAGATGAAAACATTATATAAAGTATTCCACAGGCAGAAGCAACTAAAAATGCAATAGAACTTGGCTGCTGTATAGAGACAAGCTGAAAGTTTACTTGCTTACCTGCTACTTAGCGTTTTGAAGCACGTTCGCGAAAACAATTTGCAAGACATTTGCAAGTTCGTCGTGTATGCACACTTGTCTGCGCGTTCACACATAACTCAAGGAAAGGTTTTAAAACGAAACAAGTCCATAGTGACACATGCCACTTTTTCTAACTTTGATAAATTGACATAATTATATTAGATTGAATCAAGAGTTATAATACGTTGACGTAACATTTATTTTACAGCAAATTAACAACGAACAGATCATTCCTTCAGATAAAGTCCATTATTTTCGATGACAGTCTGCATCTTTTTTTTTCCAGTAGTTCAATTATGCGGTGATATAATCTTTGGACTTGAAGGCCAAAAAAAAAAAAAAAAACTTGTGATTTACGGAGTTCATACAAATCCTTGGAAGTGCCGAAAACGACTCATCGATCGAGATACGAGAGAGGATCGAAAAGTAATGCACATCAATTTTTTGTGGCAACGTATTTAATAGGCAATGAAAACGAAATAATGCAGGAAAAAAACTACAGGTTTAACCTATTTTTCAACACAGGAACCAAGGCTCTCGACATATTTCCCCCAACGTGACACCAAATTCAGTACACCTTATTAGTAAAACTCCGTTTTCTGGGCCTATAACCACCTGCGCACGATTGATTTCACTTCTTCATCCGAACCAAAGCGTTGGCCTCTAAGAATTTTTTCATTGGTGCGAAGAGGTGAAACTCAGACGGTGCGAGGTCTGGGCTGTAGGGTGGGGTGACTGCCGCTTCAATGCCTCTGACATTGGCTGGTGTTGCAGCGGTCACTGGTCGGCCAGAACGTGCTTCGTCGGTAAGATTTGTTTCGCCCTCTTCGAAGAACCTGCACCACCTGGAGATATTGTTACGGTCCAGACAGTCAACACCATACAACTCCAACATTTCCCTGTGGACTTCACTCGGACTTTTTTGTTTTGCCCAGAAAAAACAGACAACACCGCGCTGCTTTTCACAAATAGACGATGCTAGCACAAATTCCATCTTTACTCAGTAGTTACCGTTCGTTCCACCAGGGTGACACCTAATCGAGCCATTGCTGTCTGTAGCGCATGATTCAAACTATCGGTCACTTCGAACGTTCTAACCAAAATAGTATACCGTAAAGAAATTGTTGTGCGTTACTTTCCGATCCTCTCTTGTGAATAGTAATCGAAAGGTAAAGTGTAGCTGTATAAAATGGATGTGACAAAAACATCATTACATTATGAGTTCTTGAATCTTGACTTGCGTCAAGCATGTAACGTTGCCAGCTACTGATGGATTTGCTTTAGTTGACTGAAGATGAATAGCGATTACGTAATACGTCGTATGAACGACTCGGCTGTTCAAAATATAGTTCGCTATCAACGACTCAGCCACCTGAAGAAAGGTACGAGTAGTATACCTTAAGAATTTACCGAAAACTCCATTTGGTCTTGGAAAAGACGGTTTTGTCGAACTATGTGTTGATTTTTTGATTACGGGGTATCCACTGATTTACTTTGCCCTATTTTTCGTCGTACGTGACGGTCCATTTCCAAACTTCTGTTTCCTAAATGATTTTGAAATAGTTGACGGGTGACATTTTAATCCGTCGTTCGGTTTATGCATTCGTCATCCGCGCGGATCTTGCAAAAGCCCGTTGCTCGGTAACTGAGGCTTTCACAAGTGATGGAAAACAGTTGATGGTGAAAGGTTAACTGTTGTTGACAGTTATCGAATGTATCATTGTTGTCCTCCTTCCAGTGCAGTTTGCACAGTTCCACCATTAATATTTGATAATCATCCCGACCGAGGGTTTCTTATCACGTTTGTGTACCCGCGATCTTACTTCCTCTCCTCTTCGGCTTCTACTTTTACGTTTAAAAATATTTCCCAAAAAATGGTGCAAAAGCATGCGAATCACTTTTCTCGTTGCACATTCTTAACTTAACTCTAGAATGCTGTCGAACGTAATTTTGACGTATTATAATGGGTAAACAATTGATCCTAACTACTTTCCCCACCAAGCGAGCCCCTCTTTCTGCTAGCTATGCTTCCATTTGTCAATTGCTGACTATCAGTCGTGACAGTAGGTTGCAACTTGCACGCTTAGGTAAGGCATTATAAGATGTATTTGGAAGAGTACGTCAGATTTACGTGTCAATAGTATTAATAGAACATTTTCTGTCAGTGCAATTTATTTTCTTATAAGTATGTTTTATCTAACAAAGTAACACTAGATGAAAACTTACCTGATAATTCTGACACTACTCTGCAAAATATACCTGTATGGAAGTTCAGATGATGATGATGATGATGATGAAGGCAATGTAGAGATTGAATATGAAGCTTGTGACAGCGACAAGGATCCAAAATACAAACCGGGATGAAGTTGCACCTCAAGGAGAAAAATTTAATGAAAGATACAGTAGGAAAGATTGTAGAAAACAAGGAAATTGAGAAAGAAGAAATAGAAGCAAGAAACAGGAAACGGGAAACTCGCCATGAATTCCACTACCGAAGAAAAAAAGAAAAGAAAAAAATTGTATTCTGAAATATTTTCTTGTAGTTAGATTTATATGGTTTTTTCTTTTCTGTAAATTTATTACTGTAGAAGTCCTTTTCATCTTCTCGAAGACACTGACGCACTGCTTTCCGGGTGTCCTCCAGCGTCTCTTAGGGTTGGCTCGCAGCTGCTCCTTTACAGAACCGAAAAGATGGTAGGCGGAGGTTGCCAAGTTGGAACTGTAGGAAGATTGCGGAAGAGTTTCCCACCCAAATGTTCTGATTTTCTCCACGGTGAGACGATCAGCGTGAAGCCACGCGTTATCGTGTTGCAGGATGATCTTGTTTTCAGGGCGTTTCTTGCGCAATGCACGACGGAGCTTCAAAACTGTCTGAATATAGCGGACAATATTTATGGTCTGTCCAGGTTCTAGAAATTCAAAATGTATCCCAGAACTCATCAACTTTTTCCTTGTTGCCTTCCGTGGAGGCAGTTCGAGGGCGACCGCTACGAGGCTCATCTTGGATGCTCGTGTTCCCATCTTCGAAATGTTTCACCCATCTCCTAACACTGCTGGCGCCCATGTACACATCTCCGTATGCACGCTGAAGTCTGAGGTGAATTTCAGCAGATGATGTTTCTTCTTTAACAAGGAATTTAATGACAGCAAGCTGTCGAAACGAACCATCATTTTGCAAATATTGCTTGTTGTCATATGATAGAAGTTAATGACGTCATAATATATGAATACATAGTGTAACGTCTGTAGATTATGATCATATAATCGTTTTGGTACATTGTTGAACATCCACACCTGTGAAGTAATGGTTAGCGCGTCTAGCCGCGAAACCAGGTGGCCTAGGTTCGATTCCCCGTTGGGGAAAGTTACCTGGTTAAGGTTTTTTCCGGGATTTTCCCTCAACCCAATATAAGCAAATGCTGGGTAACTCCCTGTGTCGGGATGAGCCCTAAAAGAAACGGGCCACGGACCACATCCCTTCCCCCACTCTTTCTCTTCTACTATCACAAAGAACTTGCTAATTTCTTAGATAATAAACCTGTATTATGATAATAGGGGAAAATAATTTTACTGTAAGTTCACAGGGCTAACGGCTTCGAAGCTGGGTACCTGGTTCTAATGAAGTGCACTGGAAGCAATTTAAAACATGGGGGCATGAGATAGTTACTCTGCGTGCCATAAAAAATCCACTTCAATTAATCCCCAAGGTAAAAAAAAAACTCGGTGTTGGACCTCGGACTCATTTCACCGGCATTATCACCTTCTCTAATTCAGACGCTAAATATAATATAAGATGTTGATAAAGCGTCATAAAATAACCTATCAAAAATACATTGTTGAAATTGAAATTGAAATTTAAATTATAGGAATCTGTTGCTCATGACTTTCAGTACGACCCTCTGTAAAAAGAGTCTGGTTATTATTCAGCTATACTGGCATTTGTTTTCTTTTTTTAACAGATTTTTTCGAGTTTATAGGATTTCCATGAGTTTGGAACGACCTTTTTAAGCCACCCGTGATTTCTGCTGCTGCTTCTCTTTGATGATGATGATGATGAGGATGAGGATGAGGATGAGGATGAGGATGAGGATGATGGTGTGATGTGCAAGGAAAGAAATATCTCAGAAAAGATTCGGCTATTCGCAGAGAAGCAAGTAAAGAGAGAAAGAGTGGTTCCCTACTTGGCGAAACGTCAGACTTCATAGAGAATTTTCTAGTCTTGTGTTTACACGTCCGCATTGTCTTCGTAAGGCCAAGTTAGAACCTGACACGGATTTCGTCTGTTCTGTCAGGCGGTAAGGTAATAAAACATCAACTGTCAAATATTGGCTGTTTAACGCAGCTCACGCTCTCGCTTCCAGTCTCAACCGAGTGGAATACCTCGCTTATCACAGCCAGCGCTTCGATGCATATACGAGCAGTTCGGACACCGTCTGTCCGTTTGACAGGTGTTGAAGAAACTCGGTCTTTTTTATGTTCAGTTAAGTTTGATTATGCAGTAGAGTGATAATTATTGGCGGAATATGCAATGAAGTGGAAAGGTCTGTTGGCGATGATGGTTATAATATATAATATAATATATAATATAATATAATATAATATAATTTATAAAACAGTTATATTACCGGTTGTTCTTTATGGTTGTGAAACTTGGACTTTCACTTTGAGAGAGGAACATAGGTTAAGGTTGTTTGAGAATAAGGTGCTTAGGAAAATGTTTGGGGCTAAGAGGGATGAAGTTACAGGAGAATGGAGAAAGTTACACAACACAGAACTGCACGCATTGTATTCGTCACCTGACATAATTAGGAACATTAAATCCAGACGTTTGAGATGGGCAGGGCATGTAGCACGTATGGGCGAATCCAGAAATGCATATAGAGTGTTAGTTGGGAGGCCGGAGGGAAAAAGACCTTTAGGGAGGCCGAGACGTAGATGGGAAGATAATATTAAAATGGATTTGAGGGAGGTGGTATATGATGATAGAGAATGGATTAATGTTGCTCAGGATAAGGACCAATGGCGGGTTTATGTGAGGGCGGCAATGAACTTCCGGGTTCCTTAAAAGCCAGTAAGTAAGTATAATATAATATAATATAATATAATATAATATAATATAATATAATATAATCATTCATTCGTAGTGTTCTGCCTAAGGGCAGGCTTTTCACTGCAAATCCAGCGTTCTCTTCTTTCCTATTTTCTGCCTTCCTCTTAATAGCAAACATTCTGATGGAGGCAGATAAAAAAGTTAATTTTTTTTCTTTCACCATGTCAATAATGTCAAAAGAAGTGCTTATACAAGTTTTGGCCACTCGACTGCAATTACGAGGGCCGTAAAATAAAGTTCGCCAGGGACCATTTAACAGAAAGAAAACACAATTTCATTGGAAAAATTTATTGGAACTAACATAGTACGTGCTGAGCTATTTTTCAACATATTCCCCACCGGAACTGAGATATTTGTCATACCATGGGATCGACAGAGAGGTGCAGACGGCTCTCAAACGCTGGTTTCGATCCCAGGCGGCTGATTTATACGACACAAGGATACAAAAATTGATCCCATGGTATGACAAATATATAAATTCCAATGGGAGGTATGATGATAAATAGCGCAACAATTGCTGTATCTGTTTCAATAAATCTTTCCATAGAATTGTGACAAATGTTTATATGGCATTTTTTGCTCAGAATGTCTTCGGAAATAGGCTGTATACAAATAATATTCCATCGATAACTAATGAAATTTGTTTTCTTATGCGTGTAGCCTATGTCTTATTCTAATGTTATAATTTTCATTTTTATGTTTTCTGTACACGCCAAACTTATGTTTGTTTAAATTTGCATTGTAAATGTAGGTACATAATCTGAATTTGTGCTTACGGTTCAACTCTACGTACAGGTGAGTTGATGTAACTTTATGCCCTTCAGCATAGTTGGCAGCGGCCTAACAGCGTAAAATCACGCTCTGCATCTATTGTTTTTAAAGTAATTACAAGCTATTGAAGCTTTGTAAATGGCTGACTTCACAGTGTTGTATGAGTTTTGTCTATTTAAACATTAGCGGTATTACTAATAAACCGTGTATAATTTTGTATGAGACTTATGCAGAGTTGGGACAGAAAACGTTACTAACAAACCAAGGAAAATTAAATTATGTATTTAACGACTCTCGCAATTGCAGAAGTTATATCAGCGTCGCCGGTGTGCCAGAATTTTGTCCCGCAGGAGTTCTTTTACATGCCAATAAATCTACTGACATGAGCTTGTTGCATTTAAACACATTTAAATGCCTCGGCCGGGATCGAACCCGCAACCTCGAGCATAGAAGGCCAGCGCTATACGAACTACGCTACCGAGGGCGACTAAACCATGGATATATAAGCAATGTGTAACTGTAGGCCTACATGGGAATTGCTTTGCTGTAGTTATGCACACGAAACTTCTCGTTGAAGTGTTGTATATAGAGAAAAATGGCCGCCTTTCTAGCAGCTGTTTCTATGGAGACTGAGTCCGATCGGCAACTTCTCGCATACTCTTACTCATTTAACTTTGAATAATAATAATAATATACACACAATTACATTTTTATTTTAAAATTAATCTGTGTTACAAGAGTTGTTCAAAGGACTGTCAGTTTCCATCCACTATTATCTACATCTGTTGATGAAATTGTTATTTACCACCGGCGTGGCTCAGTCGGTTAAGGCGCTTGCCTGCCGGTCTGAAGTTGCATTCGGGCGCAGGTTCGATCCCCGCTTGGGCTGATTACCTGGTTGGGTTTTTTTCCGAGGTTTTCCCCAACCGTAATGTGAATACAAGGTAATCTCTGGCGAATCCTCGGCCTCATCTCGCTATCACCAATCTCATCGACGCTAAATAACCTAGTTGTTGATACAGCGTCGTTAAATAACCAACTAAAATAAAAAAAATTCACTACTTTAAGAAACCTAGAATACAGAGTATCCAGGACTACAGGTCTGAAAGTTGAGCATCGAGATGTTACCGTGTAATGTAATGTATCATATTTTTAAATAACTGTTTTGTATCTCTATTAACGTAGAGACATGAATTTTAGGTGTTTGCTTTCAATTTATTATTATTATTATTATTATTATTATTATTATTATTATTATTATTATTATTATTATTATTATTATTTGACTAATGTAAAAGTTACGAACCGTGTTATAACCACCATTTTAATTGCACAATTATATCAACATATTCGTATATGCAGTACTTACTTACAAATGGTTTTTAAGGAACCCGAAGGTTCATTGCCGCCCTCACATAAGCCCGCCATCGGTCCCTATCCTGAGCAAGATTAAACCAGTCCCTACCATCGTATCCGACCTCCCTCAAATCCATTTTAATATTATCCTCCTATCTACGTCTCGGCCTCCCCAAAGGTCTTTTTCCCTCCGGTCTCCCAACTAACACTCTATATGCATTTCTGGATTCGCCCATATGTGCTACATGCCCTGCCCATCTCAAACGTCTGGATTTAATGTTCCTAATTATGTCAGGTGAAGAATACAATGCGTGCAGTTCTGCGTTGTGTAACTTTCTCCATTCTCCTGTAAGTTCATCCTTCTTAGGCCCAAATAATAATAATAATAATAATAATATTATTATTATTATTAAAAATTAATGTTCAAATGTACGGCAAGATCTGTGATAATCTGTTCTCGTAGCTATTTAGCACTTAAAATGGAATTGCAATGAGAATAATTTTCGTAGAGAAACTTGTAAGGTTAGTTTTGTAAAATTTCAAGATCATGTTAGGATATAGTGTGGGGTAAAGGTTGGTAATATTGTGATATGAGTAATGTTGTGATAGTTCTTTTTGAGAATTTATTACAATTTTACTGAGCGAAAGAAGGACCGGTTTTGTGCAGCAACTTGTCCACTAGCATTCCCTTAATACGTTGACGCAAAAAACCGTTATTCCTCTCGCTCAATAAAATGGTAATAAATTCTCAAAAAGAACTATCACAATATTACTTATATCACAATATTACCAACCTTTACCCTATATTCGCTAGAGATAGTAGTAGTCTGTAGTGACTCTAGTTGTACAATTTTTAAAGTAGTTAGCGATTAATATAGGTACAATCCGAACGTGCTATTCTACTAGCGTCATGCATTACAGGTGCTATGTTCGATTCAAGTTTGTCGAATATAGCGAAGTTCAATATTCGCCGATGTTCTCTCTACAGGAGGAGGCCTGTCGTGTTTGTTCCACGTTGTTATAAAAATATTCATTGACCTCCACTTCACTCCATATTTTAACCTCTTAGGGATTTTAGTATAGACCTTGCGATTAGTTCTTCATATCAAATAAGACGAAGTTTCTAATGTCTTGTTTGTCTCTTTCATGTTCGAACATTGCAGGATACTATCTTCTGTAGATTCCGTCAATAATGGAGAAAGAATATCCTTAATTTGAGGCATGTGGCACTTCAGAGTGGTGGTGATTTTTAAAATTCATAATTTAAATTACATCCTTTTTTTCTCTTGTACGGAGGAGGGATCCGAAGACTTACACTGAAGCTTGAGGCTTATTGTGCTTATCACTCCTATTCTGTGAATGACTGGGTAGCCGAACGGTCTCGCTCTTATACAAGTACAGCACGCCGCACCGTGAAATTAACCCTTGCTATTGTATGGCGGAGGGTGATATGTGAATTAATGATGGCAAAATGAGTCCGAGGTCCAACGCCGAAAGTTACCCAGCAATTCTCCTTCAATTGGTTGAGGGAAAACCCCGGCAAAAAACCCCATCCAGGTAACTTGTCCCAACCAAAATTTGAACCCGGGTTCGCTCGTTTCATCGTCAGACGTGCTAACCATTACTCCACAGCAGTGAACAAATTACAGCCTTAGAACTTACATTAAACGAACAGAATGAGAAGTCTGCAAACCGTAACTAAAGTAAATAGGCTACATCAAAAATATATAAGGCAGTTACCATTAAATATCCACATATCAGTTCTTTGGTAGCTGTACATTTGTGAATTCGGGAGCTGTGAAATTCTATAAAATCTTGAAGTTTTGGCGTATCTTCAGCCGAATTTATTATATATTTCGATTTTTTTCAAACAAGATATCATAAAGACACTCAGTTTTTGTTAGTTCTCATAATTTTATCCTACGGGCAGACAAGTCTGTTAGGCAAACACTATAATTTTCTGAACTGAAATCCTAAGCGTAACGTTCATTCTTAATTGATTTTCCAAAAATTGTCCTTCTGAAAGAAGTGGTGGTGGTATTTTATTTAACGACGCTTTCAATTGCAGAGCTTACCGAGTATTGAAAGTTTGACGCGTGAGAGAAATGGCCGGCAAATTTTGTCTGGATACCTCTTATTAGGAACATGGTTTTTATGTGCCTTAAATCTATAACATGGGACCCACAGTTTACTTTCCTCCCTGAGGAAGTCAAAATAATGATTTTATCGCTCTTTAAAAATATGAAAATTGTAGAAATAACGTTATATCTATGAGTCACTTTCATCACTGTGGAACTAGTGTTTTCCGTCATGAAGTTTGTGTCTATATATGAAAATTCCACTCTGCTGTTTCAACATTTGGGTTTAATTTCGTTGGTACGAAGAATTCATAAACGGTTACTTTTACATGGAGAGAATGCACAGATACAGAAATAAAATTTGGAGCTCCTTTATTTTCAAAGTTTCGACACACTGCGCATGTGCAGTAAACAAGACCCCCCTGTATGTATGCTACTTGTGGACAATTGTGTGAATCTGTTGCCTCCATATAGGTGGACTCCCAACAAGATTCGCTCCAAATTTTAATTTCGTATCTACACTGTATGTGGGACCTTACCCATTTTTGGGGGGGGGGGGAAAGTATGTGCTTTTATCTCGTTTTTGGTTCAACACATCACGGTCACCTCATATGTTCTACCTTGTTTATTCAGAATCTCCTCTGTTTTTATTCGCTTGTAAGTGGAGCGGAATTTGAAGTCGCCATATGCTATATGTCAGAAAAGAAAATTTTTAGTTTTTCTTTTTCCGCACTTCAGTATCGTTTAGCAACGTTAACTCAGCAAGATTGTAGTGCTATTCTTGTCTTGAAGTTCAGCGAATTTGATATGCTCAAGGTTTTCTAGGAAACCCAATTCTCTTCTCTGTTGGGGTTCTGAAGATTGCAATGAGAACAAGTGACTTTCGTGTTCCGTACGAACGAGAAAATGAAAGTTCGCCCCTTTTTTTTCTCTTTATTCAAATAACTGGAATATTGACTTCTGGATTTGTAAGCTACAAACAATTGTTGCATTTAGAACGATTATTGCTTTGCATCTCTTTCTTTCATTTCTTGTTTGTTTCTTTCTTTTTTCTTCCTGTCTCTTATTTATCATTCTTTTTTCTCTTTCTTTCATTCTTTTTTATGGGATAGGCTGGAAGCGTGTTGAGGTCTGAAATTTTTGTCATGTTTTATCTGGGACAATTAATAAGTTACAGTTAGGCCTATCAAGTAATTTACTACATTAAAGAATAAATTTAAAAGTCATGTTGAGGTTGAAGTTTAGATAAGTTGAATAATTCATGATAAGAAAAATTATATTACAATTTCAGTCAACAACTTATCAGATTAGTACAAAAAAAGTTTTGTTACAGTGATCACATTATAGTTCAGTGGTCGTCAGCACTCGCTGAAATGTGCAATGGGTACGCGGTGCCGTCCCCTGTGCACCGTCGTGCAACAGGGAGAGATAGAGAGCATACCCGCTAGCAGCTGCGAGAGCACTATAGTGCACTGCGTTTTCTGCGGGTAAGAGAGGCTAGCCCCAGCGTGCTCTGTGCTGATGACCCCTGTTATAGTTCTTGGTAGTATCCACGAATATTTTCGATTTTACAAGAAATCATCATTAGGTGGAAGCAATATATTAGACAAGTTGAACACAAGTAGAACACAAAATACATAATGTATACATGATGAATAAAACGGTATAGGAAACACTATCATATGTCAAAACATTAAAAACAACTTATAAAAATTCAATGATGACATGTATTCAAGAAGTAATGCATATGCATGTATATCCTTTGGATTGTTAATAAAATGTAAACGTAAAATATGTGTATGCTAAGAGTTAACATTTAATGATGCCATATTTTTATGGTAGTTGAAAACTGAAGTTCTGTGAAATATTTAGTCACTCGAGTCGATGAGGTGATTAAGACATCTGAAATTAATAAAAAAGGAATTTTACGAACAATAGTTAGTAAAGAGAATTAATTGGGCAGCATCGATAGTGCTTTTCTGTTAATATTTACGATGTTGAAGATGGAGCAGAGTTAGATTCTGAAGTCAACTCATAGACACGTTACATCGTACGTACTATGTACAATGTGGGTAGACTCATCGACTCGAGTGACAAAATATTTCATAGAACTTCAGTTTTCAACTACCATAAAAATATGGCATCATTAAATGTTAACTCTTAGCATACACATATTTTACGTTTACATTTTATTAACAATCCAAAGGATATACGTGCATATGCATTACTTCTTGAATATATGTCATCATTGAATTTTTATAAGTTGTTTTTAATGTTTTGACATATGATAGTGTTTCCTATACGGTTTTATTCATTATGTATACTTTTATATTTTGTGTTTCACTTATGTTCAACTTATCTAATATATTGTTTCCGCCTGATGATGATTTCTTGTAAAATCTAAAATAATCGTGGATACTATCAAGAATTATAATGTGATCATTGTAACAAAACTTATTTTTGTACCAATCTGATAAGTTATTGACTGAAATTTATTGTAGTATAATTTTTCTTATCATACATTAAAGAATGTTTATATTCTCGTAGTGAAGATCGACGTCATCTATGACCATCCGTGGTGAGAATAAACATGAGTATATAGTATATACTGGAATTTTTTATCATTGGTCCATATGCACTGTATCAAATGTATTTTAAGGACATTTTAAATTAATGACAATGTGCACATATAAAATATAAAATACACCTACCCAGCCTTGTCAATAAGAGAAGTGGCATGTCTTGCTTTGTAAAATCTTTTCAAAGTCCGGAGTGTACGAAGTTTCAGCAATGGTTAAAGAATCCCGCAATTGTTCATGAATTGTTCTGGATATAAAACTGTTCTTCACAAAATTCATGTTGGAAACATAGTTTCGCACACATATATGTCGATCCAAACATTGCCAGCACATATTTTTAAAACTTTCGCATGTTGGGTAGAAATCACTATCGAGAGAGAGAGAGAGAGAGAGAGAGAGAGAGAGAGAGAGAGAGAGAGAGAAGTGAGAAGTGAAGTAATAATTCAGAACGTAACACTTGCGTTTATATATGTGTGGAGCAAATATTGTTTTAGTATCTAGGGGACGTATAAGGCGTAGGCCTACATTACTCTCTGAAATAATTTTACTGTTTTTAATTATTATTGTAATTATTTTCCTTTCTTTTCACCCTTGACGTCGTATAAACCGAAGAAGTCCGGGGAAAAAGGCTTCGGGGTTCGAATCCGGACCGGAATCCGCCATTTGAAGACCCCTGGTCTAGGCTATTCTTAGGCGTTGGCACGAAGTCTCGATCTACGAATTTATTAATTTTCGAAAGCGGTATTTGTAACATTTGCTACTGCTGTTTTCACACATACAATTGTTCATAGGCTATCTCCCCCTCGTAAAAGAAATGTAGTGTCACACTTAACTTATTGTGCTCTTATCTCATGTTGCTCCTCCGGACTTGTTCGTATTTTCCGCAGTAAATCTTAGTATACTAATAAGTTACTGCAAAGAAGAATAGTTTGGGATGGTGCTTGTGCTGTCGCAACGAGAAACACTCAACAAGAGAGTATGTTGCTCAAGTATACTGATGAACGTCATCCTGTGCCAAAAGCGATTCAACGAACTGTGCAACGCTTACAAGAAACAGATATTGTAGGTGAACATGTAGCCTACGTGTTATCCCATAACAGCTGGTGATGAACATATGGAAGGATTTGTGAAGCTGCTGTGAACATTGTTACTTGTGCTAGAACACGTATTGTCAGAGTTGCGGAAATTAGACAAGATAGGCTATAGTGTGGCGCATAATATGACGACACAATTTCATTCGTGTTACATTTCATTGTTCCAAGAAGAGCATGACAACGAATTGGTAGGAGGGTGGAATTTTGCAGACTGTTTCAGAAGGAATTCATCGAAGAGAATAAATGCTCAATGTTGAGTTCACATTTACCAACTTTTGAGAAGTCAATAGATACAGAATCTCTTTAATATCTTTCCGTGTGGATGGATATGTAGGAGAGGTCCGCATGACTTTCGCGATCTTCAGGTAAACGACTCTTGACTTCTTTCCGTGGGGATATGCAAGGCAAGTGGGGTTTATGTAACAGAGCCAACCTCTCCAGAGGATATGCGACTTCGCATAATTTTCTTGGCCATTCAAAAGTCACTTCGAACATTAAAGCGTTATAAATATTATAATATAGAAGACGAAAATGCAAAAACATTACTATGTTGGGTAAACAATTGAATTTGAATTTCTGCAATACCATGCCCAGCACTTATCTTGAAATATTTCCGATTTATTGCGGGATAGCATTTTTCAGTTTGTTGCGGTGGATTTGTTGGGTGCGCTACACAAAAACTGGTTCTTTAAGGTAATCCTACAACTAAAAGTCGGCCGGAGTGAAATCTGGAGATCGTGGAGACTATATTGTTAGAAAGTATCTACTGGTGACACGATCATTAAAGATCCGTGTAATTAGGCCTACTTGTTTTTCAGGGGTGTAAATGTGGGGCGGTGCGCCATCTTACATGGGGATTATATTTTTCAGTGTGTAGGAGTGACAAAGTTCCGTAGCATACTGTAGTAGCGTTCCCCGTTTCTGCCAAGTGAAGTCACACCAAATCTTGAAGACTATGTTGAATTAAAACCTGGGAGTAATTTTCTGACTAAATTCTGCAATTACGTGTGATAACTCAACCATTAAGAAAGAAGTGTGCATGCTGTGTCAAGAAAACTGTGCTTAGCCAATAATCATTAAATTGATTCTCTGCTAGCATAAATGAATTAGAATTATATTTTTTTCTGCTTGCCACTTTCTTTGATTGTGAACACTGGTTTTAGTTTATACGGGTACATACAAAGATGTGTTCTTAGAATTCTCAAAATTGCTATAAATTATGTCAGAATGCCAAGACACCTAACACTACTAATTCCATAATGATTATTTCTACTTTTTCATTACTTATCCAAAGCACTTCAGCAACAGTGACGTAATTGATTATCAATAATTGGTCTTCCAGATGTCTTCTTAACAACAGAAAGAATTTCTTCAAACTCTTGATTAAATATCCTTAATTTCCTAGGAATGGAACTTGGGCCTTCACTTAAATTTTATTAAGTACGAGTAGGCTATTCTAAATTTTCTCGAACCTTGTGAAAGACTCCTTTGGTTTTCAACAATGACATAGCTACAGTATATATTGGATTAATTTTCACAATTAATTCACAGAGTTTTTATACTACACTTCTTCGCCGATTTAGTAGAATGCATTTTAGTCTAAAGAAAGCGGCAATACAGTACAACGTCGTCTGTTGTCGTGATGAGAATCCAAGCACCCGCATAGCGGTACGGTATCATGTCACAAACACGTTCATGTCTGAATATTTCTCACAAAATAAATATTTAACGGCGCAAATATTAAGGTTAATATAAGGTAATATTTATTCATTAATTCGTTTATTCATTTATTCGTTCGTTTGATCAGCCGGTTAGTCCATTCATTCATTCATTCATTCATTCATTCATTCATTCATTCATTCATTCATTCATTCATTCATTCATTCATGTACTTATTTTATAGATATATTCTAGGAGATAAAATTAATTAGTATTAACGTTGTATCAAATTCACTTTCGTAAAATCGAATTAACAACTCTTAAATATCTATTCCCGTATGTTCGGCTATAATATTTCTTGACTTCCATGCTCTACCTAACCATGATGCTTGCCGATTGCAGGTGACTTCCTCCGCGTGTAATATCTAAGTAGGTTTGGTTTTCTCCTATATCGACGGAGCAGTGTATTTACATAAATAACTAGTTAGTGTCAATTTTTTAAAGAATAGCGATACCTATAATCTAGACGTATTCAAGTCTATTCTTGAAACTCTACAGTTCTCTAGATATACCACTTTTTTCCGACGACATTCCCAGTGTGTAATCTGTGAACTCATACTAGAGAACTGTAAGAGATTCAAAGGAATATGAATACCATTTGAAATATTATTGCTTCAAGTAACCTCAGAATATGGCACCAGTACTTTTAATATTGTATGCGATGTGTCATTTTTATGAACATGCAATTTTACGTTTAATTTCAGTGATATTTTATTACGCTTTTCGATAGTTTTACGAGATTCACTGCCAATAAATAATTACGACGACACGAGTGTATATATTGCCCACACAGTATGAAATCAAATAGACCAATATTAGTCCATTTGGTATGTAATTTCACGCATCGCGCAATTTATGGATCGTCAGTTTTGAACATTAAGTTCATAGCGGGGCATAAACTTTCGTCAGCTGTTATTTATTGCAGTGCATGCTTTGCGTATGATCTTACATTGGATAGGTCAGTAAAAAGTAACATTATTGTATAGTGTTACACAGTTTGTTCTTTGTTTTTATAGTTCAGACGCTACTGCCTCTCTTAGAGTGGAGTGTAATGTGCGAACATTCCCATGTAACGACTACTTACTGACTGCAGGCGGGTATTAGCCTGTTTAATATATTCTTTGTGCAAACTCTAGGCTTGATCCCCAAACAATGGAACGTGAGCCATGGGAAAGATTACGAACGATGTTAGAAATGTGTCACTTTTTAATAACAATTAATATTTGAGGAGAAAAATTCGCTCCAGCGCCGGGGATCGAACCCGGGTCCTTGGTTCTACGTACCAAGCGCTCTGACCACTGAGCTACGCCGAATTCAATCCCCAAATATTAATTGTCAGTATTACAGATATTATTCTGTATGACAAATTAATTAATCTATAATACTTTTTAATAAGTTAAGAATATTTATCTCGTCTTTCGTCATAATTTGGATACAATGTTTGTCTGTAATAAAGTTGGAGCAATAAAATGCCGCTTAACCGAACTGAAACCCCTGATCACATACATATTAGATTGGCCATTCCCATGTTATGAAATGGCAACAATTAAAGAGAACAACCACTAGAATCTCCACTGTCGAAAATGAATTTTTTGGTAACAACCCCTAGATGGAAATACTGGTGCAAGCTATTGCTCCATACAATTCCATCAGGGCTATAACGTGACTTCTTTTGGAGTCGCTAGATGGCAGCATAATGAAATTGATAAATGTTGGTGTCTTGAAATTGCATTAGGCTAATCTATCTGTTACATGTGATCAGGGCTGAAACCCGGTTTAACCGAAAGAATGGAGTAAAAATAGCTATTTTTTTTTACCATAACACATTTTTTCTTAAAAAGAACCAAAAGTCGCGCACATTAAAATTATACTGTCTATATTGAATAGTGCAGTTGGAAAGTGCTATCGGCTACCGCTAGGCAGCATAATGGGTATTAACAGCAACAAACCTAGACGTCATTGTGATGTGTGTATACACTGACGCTTGCAGTAGCCCTTTGTTTATTGCTCAGCAAACATGTCGTTTTCTCAAGAGCAACGAGTTTTCATTGTAGAACATTATTTTTCCAGTCGTTACGCACTTGTTGTAGACGAATTTCGTAATAATTATCCGAATGTGGCAGTGTTAACAATTCGACCATAACGAGATTAATCTCCCGTTTTAGGGAACGTAGATCAGCGCTTCCTGACAATGATTAACGTGATTGTTTATTCCAGCAGGAGAGTGCCACTTGTCACACATCTAATGAAACCATGCAGTTTTTGCGCGAGTTTTTTGGTGAGTGTATCATTTCTCAAGGATTATGGCCTTCACGTTCTCCCGATTTGACTTCCCCAGATTTCTTCCTGTGGGATTATTTTAAAGAAAGGGCATAGAAAAGCAGGTCGCACACACTGAAGGAACTAAAGAGGAACATAACAACGGAGATTAACATCATCAGTGTACGCGTGCTAAAAAAGTGGCCGCAAACATGGTAAAAAGAGTTCGCACATGCATTACTGAACGGGGCTGCCATTTACAGCATATGTTGTGAAAAATGATGTAACTCATGTGAGAACGGATGTAAGTAAACGTAAAAAAATTCATCTTTATAAATATATGTGAACGTATTATTAAGATGCGCGCGACTTTTGGATCGCTCTGTATAACTGCGTCTTATGTGCCGAAGGTCTGTCGATGCATGCTAATGAAACAGCTATCGCCTTGTTCTTATCCCATTGCAAGGCTAAAATAAGGGTAAATATTCTGTAAGAAATGCTTTTCACACTCTCAGTTTGTTTTATTTTCGTAGTGGCCAGCGGATATTATGTCAGTCTCATCAAGTGAAAGTTAATCTTTGTTTACATACCTTTTGTTGCTTCTACCCCCTATCCCAAGAATTGTGGAATCAGTTACGGCTTAATGAGAGGTGACAACTGATTCCGCATGCACTTACTTCTGTGATGCTTTACGTTTCGCTGATATACTGCTCATCAAACAGTGTCGTGATATAGCTATTTGGTTCCAAAGTGAATTTGGAGTCGGTAATAGGCAATTCATAATAATTAGAGACAGGATTTTCATGCACTATCTAATCGTAAAATATGCATGCATTCATGCACTATCAAATGGTCAAATATGCACAATGAATGAAAAAAGAAACACTGAAAATATGCACTATCAAAATTGAAACTTATATTTTATTTTCGAATGGCACAATGTACTACTAACAGTATTTCCAAATTTCTAATATATTCTTTTACCTTGATCCACTGTGTCACAAGATCTCTTCTTGAACATTTAATCGGGGGCATTACAACACTTCACAGATCACCACAGAACACAAATATAGTAACTAATTCACAAAACACCTGTACATAGCTTAGTACAGATTTTATACCTATCTGCATGTCCAAATTAAAGGCATATTAGGGGAAGCATGTTAGTGCTATTGTCACCAAACTACAAAGTATGGGAGGGAGCAGAAGAGGCACACTTCTAATAATAATTTTAGCCTCATGGTAAGACTTGTATAGAACAGGAGTGTGGAATTCCAGTGTGACAATACAATGAGAGGATTAACTGGTAAGGTTCAAAGTCCTCAGGTAGAAACCCTGCAAACCGTTAGCATTTCACTTATATTTTTCAGTACATATACTCAAATATTATAAGCTCAGAAATACCAAATTCTACGAGGCAACATTTATAAAATGCAGTATCATGCGATTTAATATAAAATATGCAATGAAACTATAAAAATGGACGTAATATGCAACATAAACCTCCAAATATGCATTATTAAACTTAGAATCTAAAAACATGCATTATGCATGAATTTACCGCTAAAAAGACCAAAACATGCAAATATGCACTGAAAAAGTATACATATTTCGAATCACTAAGCCATGAAACGGATACTTACAAAGTTTAAGAACTGTAGCAAGCTTATATAAAAACATGCATTTGCATGGAAATCCTGTCCCTAATAATAATGTTTTTAGAGGGTTATTTTTACGACGCTTAATTAACATCTATGGTTATCTATCGTCTGTATGATATGAAGGTGATAATGCCAGCAAAATGAGTCCAGAGTCCAGCACCGAAAGTTACTCAGCATTTTCTCTTAAGGATTGAGAGAAAACCACGGAAAAACCTCAACCAGGTAACTTGTCCCAATCAGTATTTGAACCCGTGCTTGCTCGTTTCACTGTCAAGCAAGCTAACCGTTACTCCACAGCGGTGGACTCCTAATAATATTACATGAGACTCAATCATATATAAAGTTTATTTCATTGCAAACAATTTTTTTTAGTTTTATTAACATTTAGGCAGAAAGCATTAGCCCTAAATTATTGACTCAGACATGACACAATACAAGATCTACATGTCAGTAGTATCGTCAGCGAAAAGTATAGTTTGATAACTAACGTTAAAAGGTAGCCTAAGTTATTATTCGTTATTATTCATTACTAAAAAGACAAGTTATGATAACATTAGACTGGTGGTGTAGTGTAATTTTGATTGCAATATAATTAAGCCTCGTGCATTTCGCTGAAGAATTACATAGTATGAAAATTCATTGCTGTCAGCATATGAATGAGATAGCACGAATACTTTTTGTATTAAATCTTTTGGAAACTAAATTAATAAAATAATATATCATTCATAGCCAATCCTGCTTTAGAAATAAATCCTCTCGTATGTATTTACCTTCAGTGTTCTGTAAATGTAGGAGCAGTGGGGTATAAATATCACAGAATTAACAGAAATGTTCTTTACGAAGACGTTTATTTCCTTTGTTGTCTTACTCATTTAAAAATGTGACTTTCAACTGTCCTGGTTTTAATCCTTTCAATTCCGTTAACGCTGAAAACTCCAATTTTCTATCTCCGAAAGTGTCGCTTCGGCCGGCTGATGGAATATTTAGAGCCTTCCCGTCCGTTCTGATGGAATTAAGAGAAGGCCAATAGTAGAAGCCATTGTTTCATTAGTGAAAATGTAAAATAAATTGGCGTTTCAGTAAATTAGCTCACTTACTGAATTACATCACATCTGTTATTGGATCATATGCGTTGTTGAACAGTGATTTTCCGACACAAGTAGGTTGGCAACATTAGATTTATGTGACACGCATTTCAATTGCAAACACATGGGGAAGGCAGAGATTTATACTTGCAGTCCGGTGCAATAAATTATAATTATTTCGATTTACTGTTAATGATATTACTTTCCTTTTTTCTTCCATTCGCTTTCATTTCTTCTTTTTTTTCTTCCTTACATTCACTCTTTCTTTCATTCTTTGTCTCTTTTTGTCTTTCTTTTCTTATTTATCTGTTTCTCTTTGCATATCTCTCTTCTTTTTTTTACTGTCCTCTCTTTTTGTCTTCCTTTCATTATGTCCTATCTCTTCCTGAAAAGAATTAATTTTAACATTATAATGTATTATTCAACAATTACCAACACTACCTTCATCGTCGACCTGTTCTGTTTTCATTCCTATGAGTGTGATTTCAAAATAAGTCACGTATAAAGGCTGTCTGACCATGTCGCAAGGTGACCGCCTAAACCTTTACACAAATAACATAGGACAAATACAAGCATATTTAGCACTATGAGAATGGATCGCAGATCCGTTGGGTTTTAGCTACAATTGCTGCCCTTTTAGTTTTAACAGAAGACTATCGGCACTGCAAAATTCATATAGAAGTTGTACATGAACTCTTTAACACTTAAGTACTCGCGAATTATTTTGTGACATTAGTACATATAACTTTGATTACTTAAATGTTAATGTTCTGTAGGCTATAATTGAAGGGTTCAGCGCCATTTATTAAAAACGGAGAAAGCAGGGGTTCAAGTTAAGTGACTACCATAGTTTAATGAAGATTGACATATCATTTACTTTGAATGTGTATACTTCATATTACTTACTGTATGTTTCCATGAATTATGGTGATAACTTCATTTTAACCCTTGTTTTCTATGGTTTTAGTAAATGGCGCTTGGCCCACTAAGGTTCTGAACCCACGTGTGTTATTCAGCTATATCTGTGTTCCATGTACAGTAGTGACAAAAAAAACCGGACCGACGGAATAATCAAAGTCCCCGAAATGAGCCACTGCGCATGCCACGCCCGCATTCACAAGATAGCGAGTAATCTATTGAAATTGTTGTAGTTTCGACTGCTGACGTAGCCCATTTCGAAAGCCATTAGAAAATAAACTGGTAAAATTCATGTTCTGGGAATAATAAGTTAATTAAGTAGTAAAATATCGCTGCAATCGAAAAGTATTGGGAGTAAATTTGAATAAGTAACAAAAAAAGTTTCCTTCTCAGGCATGATTCGAACCACGAAAGTCTTAGTTATCAGTCTATCGTGTTGTCATTGTGAACAAAGGCTCTTAAATCAGCTACAAGGGTCGGTCCGGTTCTTTTTGCCACTGCTGTACATAGGATCCTCCTATTAAAATTCTATAGGACCTAAAACTCCCAAATGAACCATAAACTCCTATAAATGCCTAAAAACTATATTCGTGCCTGAAAAGCGCCTTTTTAGTAATTTGCGTATATTTAAAATAAAAATACCGGTACTAAAAATGCAAAAACACCCCATAAAACTACAAATATACTATTTAAAATATAAAAAAAACATTACTTTTCAAACACTGATCTGACATGTTCGTTCCATATTGGTCTTAGAAGGGGAGTGAAGAAGATTTTACCTATTTCCTGGAATCGAAGTTCGTTTGGAAAAGTCCATCCTAACATAAAAGGGGTGGTAGGTTCAAGTTAGGCAATAGCTTACAAATTAGTTTTCGAGTCAATGCATCCTCGTTATGCGAAATGAAATTGACCAATCAACAATCAGTCTCTTTCACTGGCAGAATGAATCTTCAATTCAGTAGCACGTATTGTCAGCACCAGTTCTTTGTGCATAAATTTCACATAAAATAGAATATTTAATAAAATTTAAATTATTATTTGTTAATTTTATATGAACTTCTAAAAATCCTAAGTCTCTCTTTTTAGTACCTAGAAATTCGTTCCCTAATTATTATATTCATTATTTTTATAATCATTCGGAAGCCATTACTATTCACTTTGTATTGTCCTAATCACACCGTCTTCTTGGCTTATGACAACCATGGACCAAAGTTTGGCAATGGCGGAGATGTGTTTGTGGTAGACAAAGTCAGGATTGATTGTTCTTCCGTTTTTCCTCTCGTCATTACACAAATACTCTCCTCGGGAAGTTATTAATTATAATTATGTATTGGCGTAATCAAGAATTGTATATTATACAGAGTGTCCCATTTATCTTTCTCACCCAAACTACATTTTTCTTAAATGTGAAATGAAAAATTGTTTCAAACAAAAGTTGTTTAAGTACAATGGAGAATTAATAGTAGGCATATCTTTCTTGTAGACTTGTTCATAAAGATAATACGAGTAATGTCATTTCATTAAATGGCAATATGCATTTTTTAATGAAGGAATAATTTAACTTCTTCAAGACCTGTTCGAAAATGTATCACAATATACCATTCTAATACACAAAACATGGAATTCATAATGTACGTACTTACTACAAGTTCGAAGTAAGATAGCAACTAGTAGCACACCTACTAGCAAAACAACAACATTTACATGTCTTGCTCCAAGTGGTGACCATTGAAATGAATGCATAGTTACAATCTTTAAATGAATTACTCCATAGATCATAGTGTTGGCTACTGAATGAATGCACAAGTATGAGTAATACGTTGCTGCATGCCCACTGGTGTCGCTGAAACATTTCGATAGACAGCATCCTTGACAGCTCCTCAAAGAAAAAAAAGTCTAGTGGCGTAAGGTCGGAAGAACATGCAAGCCAACTAACTGGTCTCCCACGTCCAATACACCTACCAGGATATTTTCGGTACAGAACACGACGGGTTCTGAAAGTGTTAAGTGCTGGGCATCCATCATGGCAGTGCCACATAGCCATTCTATTCTTCAAGTATATGGCCTTCAAAAGATCAGAAAATATGATTCTTACGAATTTGGAATATCGTCTGCCATTTAGGTACCATTAACAAAATTAAGCCCAATATTGGCACCTCAATTTTACAAAGTGGCAGTTTACTTCGAACTTGTAGTAATTACGAGTTCCATATTCTTTTGCACACCTCAATGTTTTGTTTATTATAATGGTACATTGTGATGTATTTTTGAACATGCATTGAAGAGGTTAAATGAGTCATTGAATAAAATGTAGGGTAAAGTTGCGTAATTCCGTGATACTTTTTTTTCACTGAATGTCACGGGGTTGAATATCTTGCTAGGAAGTTCACCGATGTCTCAAAAGTAGGCCAAAGATGCACTCTTTCGAGAAAGATGTCTGGTGCTATGGTCGAACGGCAAAGCTTTGATTGACATTCAATTTGAAAAAAGTATCACGGGAATAGGCAATTTTACCCTACATGGTGCCATTTAAAGAAATGAAGTCATTACTCGTATCTCTTTAATTAAAAAGGTTATAAGAAAGATATGCCCATGATATTAATTCTGCATTGTACTTCTACAACTTTTGTTTGAAACAATTTTTCAACTGGCACCTCAGATAAAATTTATTTTGAGTGAGTATTTTCTTTTTAAAGCTCAAAATGTTTTCTTATACGTAAAGATAAGACTACAGAAGTTTCAAGCTACGTATGAACTTAAATTAGGCTATTAATATCTCTACCTTGTTAATAATTATTATTCCTACATCAGGTTTTCTGAAGCAATGTAGGTAATTGCAAACAGCGCGTTCGTAAGCTTGTTGCAATGTTCATAAGTTTAATATCTGATCCAATTTATCATCTGGTTGTGTTTCTCACGGCATTATTTACAGTGTCTGGGGTTATTCTCAACGTCGGCGTTATTTTAATCTTGTTACGCCTGCTACATGCTGACACACATCCGACCAACTGACTGTTATTATTTGATGTCATGAAATACAACAGAAGTAGTAGTAGTCAAGATTTTCAGAGAGAGTATAAGAATTTTAATAAAGTGAGCACACCATCTGTCGTACATAAAATATCTAGATACTGTCTGCTGAAGGTTTCCAGTTCCAGGATCGATACCTACATAGTTTTAACATTTGCCATATTTTTCGTAATAATGGGTAACAGTTTACATCTACATATTAAAATCAATTCAACCATTAATAAAACGTTTAGATCATTAAATGAGATATTATATTCGGTAATGCGGAACAATTTTCTGTTTCTTTCTTACGTGATAGATCTTTAAAATACAGAGCTGTTTTAAATGAGTTAGGCGAAAATTAATTGCAGGAAATTCATAATAAAATATTAATTACTGTACAGACATACATATTTAATCTGTTATTTTAAGACACTTTATCAATTGTATGGTTATCTAGCGTTTGAATGAGATGAAGATGATAATGTCACCGAAATGAGTCCACAATCCAGCGCCGAAAGTTAAATGGTTGAGGAAAAACCCCGAAAAAATTCGTACATAAAAACGTACATGAACTTACATAAAAGATGGAATACAAAGAATATGCACTGCAGCAAGTAATGTGATGAAAACATTGTGAAATGAATTTGTTAATTACTGTATATTGAAAGTAGATGGGTATTTCTGTGAAGTAGTAAAAGATCCATATCTTATCTGAAATGTTACAGTTTATGTACAATTTGGTGCACAATTTTTAAAACGTGTCGCCCTGTGTAGTGTAGTTGGTATTGCCACAGTCTAGTAGGCCTATATACAGTCACGAAGCTTGAGTTTTGAGGGTACTAGGAACAACAGACTGTGCCGGTACTATTTCGCATTGTCTGTAATAAGGCGATAGTAGCGATCCTAGTGGTCAGCAACTATATATGGTTACATATTTACTACGTATTGAGCTTCGTGACTGTATATACTAGACTGTGGTATAGTGCTGGCCTTCTATGCTCGAGGTTGCGGGTTCGATCCAGGCCGAGGTTGATGGCATTTAAGTGTGTTTAAATGCGACAAGCTCATGTCAGTAGATTTACTGGCATGTAAAAGAACTCCTACGGAACAAAATTCCGGCACACCGGCGACGCTGATATAACCTCTGCAGTTGCGAGTGTCATTAAATAAACCATAATTTAAATTTTAAAACAACATCATCACTCAAATTCATCATTTTCCAAAGAATAATAACTATTAATCCTTTCTTGATAAAGAACATTGTCATGTGTTTTCCAACCACCAAGAGCCCATCATCACATTCTCTTAGTCTTTACTGAAGTAATCCGTGGCACGATAGTCCATGAAGGACCAAGACCGACCAGCAGACTGCCTCAGTCCACATGCCTCAGCAGAGGTGAACGATCATCCAACCTATACGGGGATAACGTTTGGTTAGCACGATGATGCCCTCAGCCGTTATAGTTGGTTTTTGAAACCCGATTTAGCTATCTAGCGTAATTTCTCAAATTTATCACGATGCTGGATGGGTACTGCTTCCATAAACTGGGAGAAATTTCATGAGAAAGTTCCTCCCTTATGAAGACTCGAACCACTGCTCATTCCGTAACCCGAGTCTAGGCATGATGCCTTAGACCAGCGATCGGCATTTCTTGACTTGCGAGTCAACCCGTTAGGCTATAGTGCGCTTCACGAAAAGAGAGGGTTGATCTCAATAGCCTTAGCGAGTACTTGACCATTTTTCTGGAAGACCTTCACGTTACTGTTTCTGATGTAAGTATAGAGAGGGTTGAAATAAGGTCGCTGATGTTTCTGTAGTTCCTATTGCATACAGATGCTACAGTCATAACCAGTTTGCTATTTCAAGCAGTTTGATGTGAATCTTGGTCTTGTGTAAGTTTTATTTTACGCTTATAGCTATAGAAAAAGGAGCATCTTCTACGGACCTCTGGAAAAATAACTAAGGAAGAGACTAGTGAAGTGCTTTCTATGAAGTGTGGCATTGTGGGGCAGAAACATTGACATTACGACGAAGTGAAGAGATGCGAATAGAAGCATTTGAAATGTGGATGTGGAGGAGAATGGAACGTGTGAACTGGACAGACAGAATAAGAAATGAAGCTGTGTTGAAAAGAGTGGGTGAAGAAAGAATGATGCTGAAACTGATCAGGAAGAGGAAAAAGAATTGGTTGGGTCACTGGCTGAGAAGAAACTGCCTACTGAAGGATATACTGGAAGGAATGGTGAACGGGAGAAGAGTTCGTGGCAGAAGAAGATATCAGATGATAGACAACATTAAAATATATGGATCATGTGAAGAGACAAAGAGGAAGACAGAAAATAGGAAAGATTGGAGAAAGCTGGGTTTGCAGTGAAAGACCTAAATGAGTGAATGGTTTTGTCTTATTTAATTGGTGGAAGAGGGAATCATATTCGTTCCGAAAATAGAGAGTTTATATGCTGGGTTCACGAGTATTTTCGCATTGAGAGGTGCGGTAAACCTATGATATGGGTCAGTAAGTGTATGAAAGACCTATTAAAGCGACTGGAATTAGTGAAAAGTGGAATTCTTAAGGAGAAACAAACAGGCACATTGAAAAATCTAACGAAAAAATGGCCGCGGGATTGTTCTGAAAATAATATTTCGACGTGATACATTAAGAAGGAATATTTTAAGTTTGTGTGGAGAAGGTTACGTTCCAAGTTTGAGTGACATATTAAAAAGAGCCAAAGAGAAGTTGTGTTTTCCTGCGTCTCGATCATCTCTCTGGCGGATAATGAGAAACATTGGGGTGTGTTGTTAAAATTAGGGGTCTACCTTAGACCATGGCGCTAGAATGCGGGAGCTTTTACTAGAGGGGTTTTCAAAATTAGTTTAATGAATTGTAAAAACTTTATTTACGCTTATCCAATGTATTCAAGATGGCTAACGATTTGACATTAGTCGAACTGAGTTGACTACCAAAATCTCACCTTAAAAATATGAATGAACTTACAGGTGTAAGTTTCGCAGATGCAAATATTACTAACGTTGTTAAACGAAAATAAACCCTTTGACAGTAGCTAAACATTTGACACGCCGCATATCTCGATCAGTTGGTGAAATCGGCCAGCTAAGTTACACAATAATTTTATTGTTAGAGCGACAATAGTGATTGAGATACAAGGTTTCAGTTTGCACCAGACCGCTATAGTAAAGTTTAGAAAAGAATTAACATTTTAGGAGAAAAATTCGCTCCGGCGCCGGGGATCGAACCCGGGTCCTTGGTTCTACGTACCAAGCGCTCTGACCACTGAGCTACGCCGAATTCAATCCACAGCACCGGACCAAATTCTTCTCCTTCGATGTTTCCCTTTGTGGCCTAACTCCAAGTTACGCATATATATATATATATATATATATATATATATATATATATATATATATATATATATATATATATATATGTTGACGTGTATCCAATGTCAACCGCCATTATAGGCCTACTAGGAGCGCACTCAGCTGAGTGACTTGTTGTCCAGGAATCCGCAGTTATTATGCACTGCTAGCTAAGAGAAAATTATAGATATATTAATTTGTCCTACAGAATTTATCTGTAATATTGACACTTGAGATGGGCAGGACATGTAGCACGTATGGGCGAATCCAGAAATACATATACAGTGTTAGTTGGGAGGGCGGAGGGAAAAAGACCTTTGGGGAGGCCGAGACGTAGATGGGAAGATAATATTAAAATGGGTTTGAGGAAGGTGGGATATGATGGTAGAAACTGGATTAATCTTGCTCAGGTTAGGGACCAATGGCGGGTTTATGTGAGGGCGGCAGTGAACCTCCGGGTTCCTTAAAAGCCAGTAAGTAAGTAATATTGACACTTAAAGGTTCGGTGCTGTGGATTGAATTCGGCGTAGGTCAGTGGTCAGAGCGCTTGATACGTAGAACCAAGGACCCGGGTTCGATTCCCGGCGCCGGAGCGAATTTTTCTCCTAAAATATTAAGTGTCAATATTACAGATAAATTCCGTAGGACAAATTAATATATCTCTAATATTAGAAAAGAATGCTCTGTCAGCTTTAAAAAATGATACCTTTATCTAGACATGATGTAAGAACATGAAATTAAGATTCTGTATAGAAATACCCACCGATTGTAACAATAAATGTTATTTTTCATTTCGTAAAGATGATAGTCATTTCTGAGATGTATCGTCCGCATGTCACTTTGCACCCTCTGCACCATATTAATCTCTACTTAATGCTTGTAATCCTGATATGTACTGAAAATTGCTACATTTTTTATGAAGTTATAATGGGAGTAATTTCCTTTCGAAGCGGAGGCAAGAAGTGAGCTTGTACATTTCTTCGCGTTCTCCTTTCTGTCGAGTCTATAATAAATAAAAGAGAGATGGGATTTTAATAAGTAAAATTAAGATCTGCAGACGTTCCATTTTATCCAATTCTCTTCTCATTTTGAGTACTGAGTACTTGCAGAATTAAATTTCCGTCTACATGGATTAATAAGAATAAGCCGATTCAGGGGCACAATCCAAGTGAACGCAGGAACATGTAGACTAATAATAATTCTTCATGTTGCTTCACGGGGATGGTTAAAAGGAAGGTCTCATTCAGACATCCTCTGCCTTACGAACAGAGGCAGGCACGAAATAATATTAATCTCACAGCTGCCATTCCAACCGTGACGCAGTTACCATGTATGAACTTTGAATAACCTCAATAGATCGCGTTTCACGATTACTTCATTTTTATTAATGTTAGGACGTCTTCACATATGTAGCACGTAGTCCTATACCAATGGCTTTATGCATACGTACAAAGGATAAATACGTGCTGTACAGTACAGATACGGAATTAAAATTTGATGAAAGTCCACCTGTATATAGGCTACAATTTCGCACGACTGTCGATAAGTAGCATATGTACAGGGGCTATTGTTTCCTGCACATGCACAGTGTGTTGTAAGCGAAACTTGTTCAATAAGAGAGATCCAAATTGTATTTCCGCAAATACATTTTATTTATTTTATTGGGTTATTTTACGATGCTGTATCAACATCTCAGGTTATTTAGCGTCTGAAGGTGATAATGCCGGTGAAATGAGCTTGGGGTCCAGCACCGAAAGTTACCCAGCATTTGCTCGTATTGAGTTGAGGGAAAACCCCGGAAAAAACCTCAACTAGGTAACTTGCCCCGACCGGGATTCGTACCCGGGCCATCTGGTTTCGCGGCCAGATGCGCTCACCATTACTCCACAGGCGTGGACCCGCAAATACATGCTGATACTCATATACTATGCATATAATAATAATAATAATAATAATAATAATAATAATAATAATAATAATACTTACGGCTTTTAAAGAACCCGGAGGTCCATTCTCGCCCTCACATAAGCCCGCCATCGGCTCCTATCCTGTGCAAGATTAATCCAGGCTCTATCATCATATCCCACCTCACTTAAATCCATTTTGATATTATCCTCCCATTTACGTCTCGGCCTCCACAACTAACACTGTATATCCATTTCTGGATTCGTGCATATATGCTCTGCCCATCTCTAACGTCTGGATTTAATGTTCCTAATCATGCCAAGTGAAGAATACAATGCGTGCAATTCTGTGTTGTGTAACTTTCTCCATTTTCCTGTAACTTCATCCCTTTTAGCCGAAAATATTTTCCTAAGCAGCTTAATCTCGAACACACTTAAACTCTGTACCACTTTCAAAGTGAGAGTCCAAGTTTCATAGAAAACATCCGGTAATATAACTATTTTATAAATTCAAACTTCAAGTTTTTTTTAAGTAGAATGCATGACAAAAGCTTCTCAACCGAATAATAGCAGGCGTTTCGCATATTTATTCTGGATTTAATTTTCTCTAGAGTGTCATTTATATTTGTTACTGTTCCTCCAAAGAATTTGAAATTTTTCGATTTTTTCGAAGGATAAATTTCCAGTTTTATATTTTCATTTTGTACTATGTTCTGGTCACGAGACGTAATAATATAGGTCTACTTTATTTTTTCGGGATTTGCTTCCAAACCTATCTTATTAGGGCTACTTGCTTCAAGTAAAATTCCCGTGTTTTCCTAATAGGTAGTTCATGTAGTAATAATATTAATGATATGTATATGTATATTTACACATACACACGAAATCCCCTTTGGTTTATACGTATTTTATGGAATGATTTCATGTTCTATCTGAAAATGAACGCACCTCACAGTTGGAAGCTTCCAGAAATAACATTCTAAATGAAAGAGTAAATTCTCGGAAAGCCAGCGAAGCAGTAAAGTTAAAAATCGAAAGAGTAATTGATTTTAGAATGGTACTTGTGAAGTTATGTTTTGAATTCGCGCATAATCATTGTGCGTAACACAGTTTCTCAGAAATAGCACCGTTAACATTTAAAGAGAAACATTTGTAGAGAGTTCCGACGGGGTTCTCTCAATGGCGTTCTGGAATTTATCTACCTGTATGTGAAATATTCTTATCTTCATATAGGCCTATAGACTCCGCTCCCATTCCAACACTTTTCCTGCGGAACGGCTTTTCATATAAGCTTTATTCATTGTGTTAATCATTTGATCTTTAAAACCACTAGGTACACATAGTGTATTTTTAATGGAAGTTTGGTGAAACTTCTATGTACATATAATAAAAAAGAACGTCACAAATTTAAATACAAACCGATTATGTGGCCATGGATTTAGCTTGTTGACATATTCCGGAGGTCCGGTGCTACATACATCCGTGAGGCTGAACGTCGTGTTTGGGGATTTCCCGTGACTCTGGATGAGAGTTCAGAATATAACCTCTCCTCTCCCCTCTCTTCTCATATACTGTACATGTACATCGAATGTTTCCTCTGTTATGGTTATGAATTGGAAAACTTTTTGTAATGTTATTTATATTTGCCGTCATCACAATAATAATAATAATAATAATAATAATAATAATAATAATAATAATAATAATAAACTTTAGGCATATTGGCCAGTCTCATCTTCTGTGGAGTGATTCTTCCCAACGAGTTTTTGGTCGTTCAAGTTCTCCATATTACCTGGGTTTATACAGGGATATCATTTTATTTTTACTTCAATTTTTATTGTACCTGAAGTATTGAATGTACTTCACTCCCACCCCTTCTACTAATGAAGTTCAACAGTTCTCCACACAGATCCAAGACCGCATATACAGTCATAGTACCCTTATGGTCATAGTAAACAGTACGTTCCAAAAATATGTTCGCGTTTTCCAGTGACGAAAGAGCTTTCAATATTGCATCATTTTCCATTTGCCTACGTCGCATCCCGGTTTCCCCCACCTGATTCTATTCGCCTCTCTATAAATGCTAGTGGCTGGGATGTCTTAGCTCTTTTTTGAGAACATTAATTTCTGTTAGGAATTGGACGTCTACGTAATATTATACCCATACAACTGCTTAAAGTAAGTTAAATAAAAGGGCCTCGTTAAATAATTAACTCTCACGTGATCCCCCCCCCCTTTCTACGACCCTGCGACATAACCATTTGGACGGGCAGTAGATAGCATGTCTGAGTAATTTTATCCTTTCGGATCGGGCAGAAGAGAAGACTGAATTTACAGTACGTAAGGTACTCTTTTTATAGAGTAGGTACAGAATTATTTCAACATGAGTTACTAGTACGAAGGACGAAACTGGTAATTGGAATTAGGTACAATAGTATATAGTACAATAATATGCACATTAGAACTGAAAACATGTATTCTAAATGCTGCATGTGAAGCCATAGGAAAAAAGAAAAAAATTCGCAACAAAAGAGGATTAAAGATATGGAATGACGAAATAGAAGAGGCTGTACGAGATAAGAAATTAGCTTATTTAGAATACTTACAAAAAAAACTGAAGAATCTAAAATTATATATAATCAAAAAAGAAACCGAGCGAAACAAATAACTCGAACAGCTCATAAAGATTCCTGGGAAAGATTCATTTCTAGAATAGAGCACGATGTACATGGAAGACAATCTTTAGCATTTAAAGTAATGAAACAGTTAAATAGAACAGAAAAAGACACTGCAAAATTAAATATCATTGATCTGAAAACATGGGAAAACCACTACAGATAATTATGGTGGAATGAAGAAGAATTAGATATAAAATACCCTTCTGAAAATGAAAATGAATCAGAAATAGACAGAATTATTCTAAGCGAAATGAGGGAAGCAATGAAAGAAATGAAAAACAGAAAAGCACCAGGTATAGATGGTATAAATAATGAATTGATCAAATATGCAGGTTTATATGCAGAAATAAGATTACTGAATTTAATAAATGAATGCTGGAATACATGCAAAATACCTGAAAATTGGAAGATAGGTGAAGTTATATCCCTCTTCAAAAAAGGAAATAGATTAGATAGTAAAAATTACAGAGGTATCAGTTTATTGAACTCCACTTATAAATTATACGCGAAAATTATAAATAATAGATTGAAGATTATATCTAATACACTTTTAGAAGAAGAACAAGCAGGGTTTAGAAAAGGAAGATCTTGTAGTGATAATGTGTTTATTATAAAGAGACTAATCGAAAAGAGAAGAGAATTTAATTTGTCATCGTATTTACTGTTTGTTGATTTTGAAAAGGCCTTCGGCAGAGTGAATAGAACCAAACTATGGGCAATAATGAAAGAACGGGGATATCCGCATCATCTAATAAAATCAATCCAAAGCTTATATGAAGAAACCAAAATAGTAATAAAAGCAGATAAAAAAAGTCAGAAGAAATTTTAATAAATCAAGGAGTTAGACAAGGGTGCAGTTTATCGCCCACTCTTTTTAATATATATATTGACGACATTATGAAACAGTGGAAAATGTTAACACACAAAGGCCTTAGATTGAATAATGACACAAGTATTAACAACTTAATTTTCGCTGACGATTTAGTCTTACTACATTATGACGAAGATTTATTGCAACTGGCTGCCCATAAATTAATTGAAATATGTAAAGATTATAATCTCAAAATCTCGATAAATAAAACAAAGGTGATGGCTTTTAGTGGAAAAAACCCTCTACGCGCAAAAATAATCATTGATGACCAAATGATTGAACAAGTATCCCACTATAAATATCTAGGATGTGATATTAGCTATGGATATGATAAGGATATTGAATATAAAATTAATCAGTTCCAAGCTATTTGTGGCACAATAAATAGAACGTTGAATAATAAAGTCCACAAACAAACAAAATTAAAATTCTATAAAACAATGGCAGTTCCTACCCTCCTATATGGGAGTGAATCTTGGATTACCACTACTAAACATGAAAGTAAAATCCAGGCAGCTGAGATGAAGTTTTTAAGGAGAGTAAAGGGATGTACTAGAATGGACCAGATAAGAAACGAGGATATCCGTGAAGAACTGCAAATCTACTCCATAAAAGAAAAGATAACTAACAATAAGGAACAATGGAAAGAACATATAGAAAGAATGGCAGAGAGTAGATTACCAAAGAGAATACAAAACTACTTCCCAAGAGGAAGAAGAGATGTTGGACGTCCTCGGAAGAGATGGTCCTAGATCTATTAGTGAAGACGGAATAGGCAATTAATGCCTAAACCAGGAAGTGAAGAAGAAGAAGAGAAGAAGAAGAACTGAAGTCTGTATCGAAATGAACGGTCACTATTTTCAGAAATGTGTTTAAATATCCATATTATGATTATTTTTCAATTTAACTTCATTCTCTATTGTGTACGCTAATGTGTTGTAGACAGTAAGTATAATATACACTGTATAATGAATACGTCCGCATGAAAAGCTCATCAGTTCGTGAGTAAAAACAGTCATTGTTAATACTGTACTGTATTTTGATTAAACAAAAACCTAATGAAAATTATGAAACTCAAAATCGCGATATTTCCTAGTTTACGTAAATGGATGAACTACTTTTCTTCCCTCCTATACCTAGTAAAGTGATTTGTTTGTATATTACGCCAGTATCATCGAACTCCAGTCGTGGAAGCAGGTAGCAAACTGTGTTTCCGATTCTTAATCGTTGATCCAAAGGTGTAGCCAGGATAATATTAGAAATGTTAGTAAAAATAAAATGATGTCCCTGTACTTTATTATCTGTTTAGCAGTCCATCGTCTTGTATTCTACATACCGCACATAGCGATACCAGTTTCTTCTAAAAAAAAAAAAAATTAAAGTATGATTTATTTAACGACGCTCGCAACTGCAGAGGTTATATCAGCGTCGCCGGTGTGCCAGAATTTTATCCCGCGGGAGTTTTTTTACATGCTAGTATATCTACAGACATGAGCCTATCGCATTTAAGCACATTTAAATGCCATCGGCCTGGGCCGGAATCGAGCTCGCAACCTCGAGCACAGAAGGCCAGCGCTATACCGATTACGCTACCGAGACCGACAGTTTCTTCTATATTTTCTTATTTTATCAGTCATATTATTTGTAACTGGTCTTTTATTACAGTGTCTCTGTCGTCATCTCTGAGAGTGTATCCTACTAATGGGAAATGGTGATGATGATGATGATGATGATGATGATGATGATGATGATATAAATGATACTGATGATGTACACGGCGACGTAGGCCTACAAGAGGGATACCAAGAATAACATAAAACAATATTATCGTTCACGTTGTTTCGTCATACCCTATTGCACCGGAACGTAAATGCGTATGACATAATAATGAAATACTGTACATTCAGTCTCTTGACAGGCGTCAAAAAGCGACAGGGGATTCATAGAATCCATGTAACTACGTAAAACATGTATACTCTCGGTTTGGCGTTATTGTGATATTTAGATTTTTAAGGAATTGGTTCTTATTTATAAGGGTGTGAATTAGAGTGGGAGTGAAAGTAAATTAATGTAATTTATGTAAGATATATATATATATATATATATATATATAATTTGAACTGGTAATGGAAATTACGAGAAAACGGCTGAACGGATTTTAATAAATGGCCCCTCATTTTGAAGTTTGGAACCCAAAGTTTTTCGGAAAAATAGTAGTTTTCAGTGAAATGTCAATTTTCCTACATAATTTTCCTATTTTCCAAAATCCATCTGTCGTCAGTTTTGAGAACTAGCTAATTGCATTCGGGAGAAGCGAAGCGAGCATCAAGTCGGCCGTGTTGCATTTCAGATTAAAACAAAATACACACTACAGTAAACAATATTACACGAAGGCCATGATCTGCAAGAATGCTGACATATTTAGAGCTCAAATTAAATTGGTTATTCAAAACTTAACTTACTAAAAATAATTTACAGGTTCGATTCTGTGGTGTGTAATTTTCTGGGTACAGCTGTGTATTGGATATTAAAAACTACAAAACTTGAGGTGGTTTGATGACATTATTAGGCCTACTATTAGAAATGAAATATTATTGTAGTTAATGCCGTGATGTGACTATTTTTCATTAATTATACATATTAATGCTATATTGATGATATGAAAGTGAAACGTTTTGGGGTTATATAAGTAGATGTAGAGAATAACTTAAATTAGATTTTGATTTCTATATTTTACTGAGTGGCGGCTATATAGTATATATAGTGTATGTTACTGAAAGCTATAAAACTTACGTAAGATAATAATATTATTAAAAATCAAATATTTTTATAGTTATTAATCAAGTGGGGTTGGGTCTTTTTCATATATTTAATGGCGGTGTGGTGTAGATATTTATATGCGTGGTTCTCTTCAGTATTGGCTCGAGAGAGAGTATCTTTCATTATTAAGTTATGGAAGCAAATAACTTTCAGAATGTCTGGTATTCTTCATTGAAAATAAACCTGAAAAATGTTTATTTGAACGTCTAATGAATTTAGTTTGCAGCATTTGCTGCACAAGCCACTAGTATATATATATATATATATATATATATATATATATATATATATATAGTTTTATTATTAATTATTATTTTCTCTCCATTGCTTTATTAAATATATTTCATATAGTTACACAAATAATTACAATGGAATTATGATGGTTTCTTAGAGAGCCATAATCATGGGTCTGTGAGAGAAATAAGAAATATAATTAATGTAAGAAAGAAGTATATACCGCTAGGAAACACCATATTAATGTAAGAGTCTTGTCCGTTGATAAGCTAGTGACGTCGGAGTTTAAATTTCCGGAATATTTTATTCATTTTATCCTCGAGAATAGACGTTTCATGTTCTTTCTTAGTTATTTAACGACGCTGTGTGAGGTTCTGGGTTATTTAGTGTCGATATGATTGGTGATAGCGAGATAGTATTTAGCAAGATGAGGCCGAGGATTCACCATAGATTGCCTGAGATTCGTCTTATAGCTGGGAGGAAAA